>NW_019721770.1:206097-206363 GCF_002891405.2 Cryptotermes secundus | reverse complement strand
TGGTGACAATTCTTGCACAACAACCATCTTATAGGGATGGAAATGAAAATGTTCGTGAAGAATTTGGTCNAGATCAGGTGAGTGCACTGCCCACGGGATGTCACCTCGAAGCAAGATGGGCCGCCCCGGGAACTTTGCCCTCAAAACTGTCATCGAAGCTTGGGCCGTGTGAGCCGTGGCACCATCCTGTTGGAACCAGACATTTCCTACATGCATCTCTTCAAGAGCTGGTTCGAAAAAGTTTTTAATCATGTCCACATACTGCT
>NW_019721770.1:205143-206051 GCF_002891405.2 Cryptotermes secundus | reverse complement strand
ACATAGGAATGGTTGTTCAAAAAATAGGCTTTGACAGCAAACGCACGCTGCTCACTCATCCACCTCATGTTTCCTTCTGAGGGGTATTAGACAGAAACTTCCGTGACTGCTGCGTTCGCCAAGCCTATCCTCACTTTTCTGTGACCACCTCTCCCTTANTGTGCCTCATCACTAAAGAAAACAAGTGCATCAGGGGGTAAAGTTTTCAATAAGGTTTCGCACGTCGTTATTTGGTTCTGGAAATCACATGGTGACAATTCTTGCACAACAACCATCTTATAGGGATGGAAATGAAAATGTTCGTGAAGAATTTGGTCCATTGAACGATTGGATATGTCTAGGGCGACTGCATGTTTGCGAGTGGAGTGTCTTGGAGATCTCAAAATCGACTGTCGAACTGCCTCCACATTTTCTGGCGTCGTAACGGTCCGTTGTCATCCTGATGATTTTTTCACCATACTCCCGGTTGTCCTAAAGTTCTCTACCCACAAAACAATCGTTTTCAGATCAGGAACTGGACCTCTGGGCTTAATTCCGAAGTGAGTACGGAACATACGCCGCACTGCCACGTAGGAATGGTTGTTCAAAAAATAGGCTTTGACAGCAAACGCACGCTGCTCACTCATCCACCTCATGTTTCCTTCTGAGGGGTATTAGACAGAAACTTCCGTGACTGCTGCGTTCGCCGAGCCTATCCCCACTTTTCTGTGACCACCTCTCCCTTAACAATGCGTCTTCACAAAAAGGAAATTTCTGTGCCCCATCCTGTATGTCCACTCTTGGACCAGTTTTCAGTTATTTTGTGCCCCTGATTGTTAAATATGCTACCTATGTTCTGCATAAATATCTTAAGTTCAGGAATTACCTTGATGATATGAGAAAAAATTGAGATATATTCTATGACATAC
>NW_019721770.1:177947-204896 GCF_002891405.2 Cryptotermes secundus | reverse complement strand
CGCCGCTGTGCACAACCACATGGGCCTTCATGGCCTGGTACAGGGGTAGCTTTTCTTTTTTTTTTTTTTTTACTGCAAACTGTAGATCTTCTCCAAAGTTTAGGCAAAGAGCATGTCAGGAACAAATATCTTACATATATTATTTTTTCTGAGCTTTCTGAAATCCTACTGAAGATATGTATTTTATGAGATCATGCTATGAAACCACACAAATGCATGATGTTGGTTATCAAGCAGAATGAACTACATAACATGCAGCTTGATTATTGAGTTTTGAATTGGTAGCTGGCCAGTGAATAGATAATTCTAAAAAGTTCTGGCAGTGATGTATTATACTTCATATTACTGGATTTCTGGACTGTATCTGTTGTATGGCGTTCTAAAGAGCAGAACACAGTATTTTGGGAGCTAGATCTCCTGTCCTTATGTGAGAGGTAGCTATTCAGTTGGGTATGATAGCGAAATTCCTAGCTAGGTCTAGTGATAGGGATTAGCTCTTTGTGTTGGACCCAACTGAGTAGGCACTTCTCACCTGAGGTTGGAAGCAAATCCAGCTTCCAAAATGTGTTCTCTTCTTTAGCATATCTGACACTGGTCAAAATCCAGGAAACTAGTAATGTTAAGTGAATAGGTTTCTTGCGTCACCACTGTGAAACTGTCTGTTACTGCTTTACAAGATTGGAGGTTCTCATAGGGGTGTCTATGAGGAGTACTGCCATTTGGGATGCGATGCCATGTAGTCTAGTAGAAGATTACTAATGTTGCAGGGAAGTGTACTACCTCCACTGTCAACAAGCAAGCAGGCTGAGGGACCGTACTATATATTCCTCTGAATCATTGGTAATCCTTCTGGCTGCATGTATATAGCATCACATCAGCTGTAGCTTTTTCATTGTCTTACTGTTTTTTATTTGATACCTCTATACAAGTGTCCCTCAGAACATAACCCCTGATTAGTGTAGGGAGGGAGTCTTCATATTCTCTCCTGTCATTATCATTACTGCTTCTTACTGATTTTTCTTATGTTCTATCTGTGCATCTTTCTAATTTTACCCTCTCTTTGTTAAGGTCCAAGTAGTTTCATTTGTCCTTGAACAAAAAGGAATCTGTTACAGTTATGATTTATCTAAAAAGATATCTCTCTGTGATAATTCAACCATTTCTTTCATTTCACATTAATTTTCTAAGCTAGCCTTTTATTACAGCTTAAAATGATATGTTTCAAACTTTCCAAATCTTCAACTGCCTCTAGCTCCATCGTTACATGTGTTTTATTCCTGCAACCCAAGTCTCTGCTAGCCACACCTTGTCTTTTCTTCTCGGTATAACATTGGTATATATATTCCTCTCTGCCAAATTTTTGGCGTAAATAACATTTCCCCCTTTTGAGTTGACCTTGTGTGTCTTGTTTTTACTTTGACCATCTGTGGCTACCAGCCAGTTTCCTGAATGGTACGATAAAAGTTAGAAGTATACAGACTCTAGGTGTTACCAAATTTTGTTTCAGTCTTGAGACCCATGTTTCACATAACCTAGTACATCTGAAGCCCCTGTTTTGAGGTTGGCTCTTGTATAAAACATCCACATGAAAATTTTATTTTAAACTGAATTCAGCAGAATTTTGTTCATGCATGGGACAGCAGAAAAAATGCTTATTTCTTTTTGCAGGCCTTTGCTTGAGAACTACTGGCGTACTGATTGCTGTGCTTGGAGTGTAATGACACTGAGGTGATGTAGAGGTTGTATTTATGATCGTATTTTTACTGAACAGTTGGATCACCATCAGAATTTGGCAAGGCTCGTTACCTGGTAGAGTTCCCAGGACCTGTCACTACAACATCAACAACATCAACAACAACAGCAGCAGCAACAACAGCAGGTTCCAGCAAAGATATGTTACTGCCCCAATTATTAACAAGTCCACGGGAGAAGAAACAGAATGCATGGCATAAGCGTCGGGCTGGCAAGATACCCAGGCCTCCCAATGCATTTATGATCTTTGCAAATGAATGGCGTCGCAAATTGGCTTTCCAGCATCCAGGTAATTCTTACTTGTATATTTGCTTATGATAGCTGGTGTTCCACTGGAGTTCCAAACTGAGCGGCTCCTGAATGAGTCTAGAATGTTACTGCTACACCAGCTTGCTCGGTAGCTAGGTATGTAAAATTTTGTATATAGATGTGTTGTAAAGGTATTTACAGATTTTGTATGAACTGGTCTTTCTATTTCATATTGCAGTAAGAATTTCTGTTGGGGCCGTGCCAAAGCTCAAGCGGTTAGTTGCTGGCTTTCCACCGTGGTGGCCAGGGTTCGATCCCAGGTCTGGTCAAGTGGGATTTGTGGTGGACAAAGTGGCACTGGGTCAGGTTTTCTCAAGTACTTCGGTTTCCCATGCCAATCTTCATTCCATCAATTGCTCCACAATTACCCTCACCTGTCATCTGGGGCTGGTACAATAGGCCCGAAGCGGCCGCAATACAAGGGACTTAGTCCCACCCCACTAGCAACAAAAAAAGAAAAAAATAATTTATGTTAGTGAAAGTATGCTTTGAAACAGATTATAACTCACTCATGGAGCTGAGCCCTTCCTGAGAAGCCGCCAATTGTGCAGCCACTCAAGAACTTCCCAGCATTTTATGGAACCTAATGGTTCATTACCATGTTCACAAGAGCCCTGCGCTGGTCCCTATCCTATGCCAGGTCAATCAATCCATACCATCTCTTCCTATCCTTCTAAGATCCATTTTAAAATTATCCACCCAGCTACATCTTGGTTTTCCTAGTGGTCTCTTTCCTTCTCACTTTCCCACCAATATTTTACATGCATTCCTCTTCTTTCCCATTTGTGCTACATGCCCTGCCCATCTCATCCTCTTTGACTTGATGATTCTGATTATACCTGATGAAGAGCACAAGTTATGAAACTCTTCATTACGTCGCTTCATCTCTTTTCAGTCCAAATATTCTCCTCAGCACCCTGTTCTTAAACACCCTCAGTCTGTGTTCCTCCCTTATTGTCAGAGACCAAGTTTCACATCCATACAGAAGCACAGCCAAAATTGTAATTTTGTATATTCTAATTTTTATGTTTTTATACAGCAAATAAGACAAAAGGGTCTGGACTGAATGGTAGCAAGCATTACCTGAAATCAGTCTCCTCTTAATTTCCTCCTGAATCAGGTTTTGAGATGTTATAGTTGTTCCCAAATATGTGAATTGTGCCAATTTTCAAAACATCTATTAGCTAGCTTTATGTCAAGTATTCCTGCATTCTGGTGACGAGACGGCAACATGTAGTTTTCTCCATGTTTACATCTAGACCAACCTTCTTACCGACATCAATAAAGTTTGTATGTTTTTCTTTATGATATCTATATTACCACAGTAGATTATAAAGCTATGTAATTATTCATTCATAGTTTCTTTGACATCTCTATATAGATGGTAGCATTTAAAAAAATTAAGGATCACAATTTCTTTTCAGAACTTATTGTTGTACTGCATGAAGATATAAGCAGTTTGTAATGTTACTTTGAAATATGTTTTAGCGGAGAGTAACAAGGAGATCTCAGTACGATTGGGTGTGATGTGGAAAAACTTGTCAGCTGATACAAAAGAAAGTTATTATACAGCTTCACGTCAAGCGGACGAGGAACACAAACGCAAATACCCAGGTTACTACTACAGTCCGAAAGAGGCACGCATGAACAAGATGCACAAACACAATCTTGCTCTTGCTAGGAAAAGTAGCAAACCTGTTGATGCCATGCACCTTGTTAAGGTTAGTTTGTGCTGTTATTGTTCAATTATAATTTCAGACTCAAGGAGATAAATGAACATAAGTTACTGCTTTATACTAAACTATTATTTCTTTAATGTTTTCCATGCCAGATTGAAATTTTAATCATGTCTGCCCTGTGATTGGGTATTTCCATGTAATGATGTGTGTAAAGTAGTTATTTTGAAACATGTATGAATTGTTGTTTAATTTTCCTTAATTTATATTTTATATAGTACAGACACACTTTCTATCCTGTAAAATCCTGCCTAAAATCTGAGTGCATTCCTAGAGTCTGAAAGTATAGCAGAAGACAAGGGAAGTACCCAAAAATATTTTGAAACTGAGATACTATGAGTAATTTTATCCTACAGCATCTTACTGGTTCATTTTGGATGAGTTCATTTCTAAGAACCAAAATATGTCTGTGCATAGCAGGGTGTTGCTAGTGTTTTTGGATTTTGTGAGTGTTTTACTGTAACCATTGTTGGGGGATGTTATTTTTTTGTTTTTAATGCAATGGGTTTAGAGGTTGAAGAGGTTTTCTTGCAGTACAGCATATAAATTGCAGATGCTTCATCAACCTAAGAAATGATAAATGTGTGGAGAAAGCAAGAGGAAGAATTAAAGAAAGTAGAAGAGCAGATGCTGCTTTTATGGTCTTCATGCTAAATGAGCAGAACTAGAAGATTAGGTTAAAAATGGCCAATAGATCACTGCAATAGAGATGCATATTATAGTCTGGAAAGTATGGCAGCCGACTGAGTTTACAGACATAAAAATGCATAGTAATTTGTAATCTTTACATCTGTTTGTCTACTTAAGTGTTCACAGAATTTAAAAGTATTGTCACATGTTAGAGTGACTCCCGATGGGGTCTTGGATTGGATAGTGGTTTTATTGGATTGTAACTGCAAGTAACTATAACAGTTTTACTGACTTACACACTCCAAAAATCGCTGCAACTACAGCACACATAAAGTCTTCTCTGTCTTCACTAGACATTTCCTGATAATGGATTTTAACAGTGGAGATTCTTCAGCTTCTGTTCTAACTGCATGGACTAAGTTTTCTTGTCACACACTCTCTTACAATTCCCTCTCTGCTCAACTGAGTAACTTCGAAACTTCCAGGCTAGCAGCCATTTCACACCAACCTCCTAGTGTTCCCTTCACAGACTGACTTTCAACTGATAATTGAGCTCCCAGACTTGTGTCCTTGTTATATAACCCCTCTGCATGGACGAAGTAGAAAACACAGTTTCCAACAGTTCCTGTAATATTGTAGTTCAACTCTTGCTTGTTAAGAATCTGCAGCCTAAGAACAACTGTTATCTTAATATTATATTTCAGCATCCTGTTGCATTGAAGTATCACTTAGGCTTCTTCTTTCTACAATGCAACTACATCAGTATACATTAATATGACGCTAATCCACATTTAATGCACTAAAATTTTTAAAAATGTTACAAAAATGTGTATACATTCCATATTTACGTGCTACATGTTTTGACCACACAGGCCCATCTTCAGGCAACACATTACTAAGGAATCAACTGCACTGCACACTTTGTCCATAATACTCTTAAGGTACATTATCATTGTTATTAATATTGGTATTTTAGGTATAAACATCCTATACACCAAAGTTATTAATGATGACATACCTTAAGAGTACTATTGACAAAGTATGAAGTGCAGTGGATTCCTTAATAATATGTTTCCTGAAGATAGCCCTGTGTGTCTGAAACATGTAGTACATAAAGGTGGGATGTATATATATATTTTAGTGACTTTTTTTTAAACATTTTAACGAACATTTTAGTGACTTAAATGTGGATTAATGCCATATAAATGTATATTGATATTGTTGCATTATAGAAGGTAGAAGACTAAGGGGCTGTTATCTTACTGTTTGTTTCACAGTTGTTGCCTAGAAATGAATATTGTTTCAGAGCCATTCATTGGCAACAGCTGTTTCTCTGGCTCCACTGTTCTCGCTTTGAGCAAATATGCTGCAGTAGTTTAAACCAAAGTCATAGAACAGAAAAATATTGTATGCCTTGTACATTTCTTTGAAGGTCTAATATATTTTGTTGTGTGATAATAGGTATTCATGACTGACATGAATGAGACCACTCCATACCTTGTAGTGCCAGAAAAAACCAGGGAGCAACAGATGCAGCAAATATCATTGTTGGAGACGCGAATAGAGACATCGAAAAACTTAACCCCATCTTCTGAACATGTGGAGGCAGATGTTGGGGTGAAAGCTGATCTTGCAGGAGGTACTACTACTGCTTCAGGTGGCAATGATGAGCCTAAGGTCACCACCGGAGTCCTGAAGACAGAGACCTCTTCTCCAGTTACAGGAAACGAGGGTGACGAATTACCGGCTGGTGGTGAAAAGGTTGAAAAATTGGAGGTCAAGTCAGCTGATAACAGTGATCAACAAAATTTCAAGTGAAAAGTTAAGATGAATTTTGTCATTTGCCCGACGAGTGGCTTAGAGTAGTCTCTGAAGTGAATTCGTACAGAGTGATAGTACCGTCATAACAGACATCTTGAGTTATTCACATGTATCGTTATTAATAGCGAATAATTTGATGTAGAAGTAGTGTGTCATATATGTGCTTCCTTTAGTTTCAGCCTCTTCCACAGCTTCTTGACCTTTTGAGTTTACTGTGCCTGTTATGCATATTGTTACGTCACTTAGCTCGTAAAGAAACTAATAAATCCCGTATTTGAGCAAAATAATGTTTGTGAAGTGAATGGTCAAGAAACTATTACTCAAACACTGAAAGAATAAAAAAAATTGTTTGTACAAGTGATGACTGTTACATTTGTTTTATAATTCTTACACATATAATCTCAGTTACTGTATATCATATTTGCAGTATGATAAATGGTCCTATTTTGGAAGGAATATTTGTATGTATGCATGTAGGTGAGGTTAAGTGTGTGTGTGTGTGTTTTTTTGTTCAAGAGTAACACAGTAACAACACAGCATCAGACTGAGTAGAGACTTGTCAATTTTTATATGCTCAGAATATATTATGAAGCTACAGCTTACTCATTTCGTGAATGTAGGCAAGATAATAAATATTCTATTGTATCTGTTATCTCATACACAATGCTGTAATTTTTATTAGTCTTTGACCATGGGCTCCTGTTACCTGGGCCCCATAATTACCACTCTCTCTAGGTTCACTGTTACTATCACAGAGGACTTTATTGCGGAATGCTGGTGTGTACTTGTGTGGAAGACTCATTGCTGTCTTCACCATACTGACAGATGAGCACTTTATATGAACAGTACATTGTAGGAGATGATGGATATGAAGAAAACGTTTGTTATTGTGTGATAACTATTTTCCATTCTTCCCCTCATTCTGGACCATAGAATGTATGGCTGTAACTACATAATGAAGCCTTTGCAGGCATGGGTTGACTGAGACTTTTAAATTAATCTGCCACCACACTGTCACTCTATAAGGGAAGGTACTAACTTTAGAATACTGTATATGTATGTAAATAGAAATACATCCCTATCTATAGCTGTTGCTGGTCATTTCTTGGACATTTTACAAATTTGGATACATTTCAAGACAAACAAAAAAGTTAATGGTATGAAATAGTGAGAAATGTTTATAGGTTTCATTTTATTATTACAGTGTGGAAAAGCTACTACAAAAACTGGACTCTCTGTCCATCCATATATATATATATACAAAATTATGCAAAACTGAAAATCCAGAGATTTTTGTGACACCGTTCGTTACCACTGATAGGGATATATTCATGTTTGTGTTCTCTTACATTTTAGTGTTGCATGAGTGTATGAAGGGATGGAACAGCTGCAGTGAGATATTGTCCTCTTCCATGGATATTTCCACTTTAGCTCAGTAAATGAATAATTGTTGATACAGTCAGTATTGAACAGTGCTACATCCACGAATATATATATGTAGTCTGGTCACCAGTGTTTCAGAAGAAAGTACTGCTTGGCTTACCCTTTGATCCTGAAAATGGAGCCGTTAAATTCCTCAAAAACATCGGTGAACTCATACTGGACTGCATGGCCTTACATCCCAGAGGATAGTACCCTTCATAGCCACTGTTGTGAGAACCTCAGACCAACAAATAAAGAACTGATGATTCAGTCTTTGTACTTGATGCTAGATTTTTCACCAACCCTTGAACCTTAGACTGTTATGTGTTCTTTCAGCTGATATACTTACACATTCATATATACATTGTATGTATTGTCAGGCTTGTATCAAATATGATATTTCCATTGTGTTAGCACATACGAGTTATTTGTTGCCCTTTAAATTATGATGAATGGAATTTTGTTAATGATCTATTTAATAAACTCATGATCAACTTTACATTAACAGGGAAAAATGTGACAATGAAAATCTAAGTTCCTTGTAGAAATGTCAGTGAGTTGTGAGAAAGACATTTTTTAATAAAGACTGGCTGTAAAATGAGACACCCTCTGATCTTAATTCATAGTGTTTTGTTTCTGTTAGAAATAGAGAACTTTTCCATTTAAAACTGCACCCATAAAGACTGGAAATTAACCTCCTAACTAAATGCCTGGTAAATACAGATTTATATAGAATTATAATCATATACAGTAATTTACCTACATGTTTGAGCACTGGTGGTGAATTTGAGGTTAGGCATAAATTGAAGAAAGCACAGCGTGATGCTCAGGTTCAGTACTCCATAAATGCCTGATATTATAAAAAACAGCAGAGTAACTATCATCACTAAAGAGTGCCATTTGTCTAAACCCTGAATCATTTCATTCCAGTTCTTGTTGCCCCCACTGTTATGAAGAGCCATTTGAATGTTATTCTCTGGTCTATTGTCATAAACAGTCTCTTTCTCTGTAGTATGACTGTCTGTGATGAGTCACATATTTCACAACTATTTAATTATTTTAAAATACATATTTGTAATTAGCTGTATGTCCTTGTAGCTTTATAGTCAGTGTGTAGAGAAACTTTGAATTTCAAAGTACAAGACAGATTTCCATAAAAGATGACAATATAAATATTTCCTGCATATAGTATTTTGCCAGAGTCAGTTATCTTTGTCTTCAAAGAACACTATAAGGGGGCTTCACCTTGGCATACAAATTATAGTCTAAAAGTAGTTAGGTCATCACTGAAGACTGCTGTCTTTATAGTCACTGCTGTGAGAACCTCAGACCTTGAGATCAGATCACCAATTTACAGGTTTTAAAATAAAATTCAGAATTACGTTTTTGATGTAATAGTAATCCACCACTTCTCTTTTCATCATTTGGACAATAGCTTGTCTGGCTGGATAATGTAATTTAATTGAAAACACTGTGAACATGNACGGCAAATTGCAGCCGCAGCGCGCACTTGATTGTACGCACTGTATGTACATATATTTCCTTTTTCAGTATCATTTCAGATTTCACGCAGTACTTTACTGCAGGTACATCCAAATTTGAAAGTAATATAGAAGTGACCAGTACCAAAACTATGGATGGGAGAAGCATCTTGATGCACTAAGCAGCATGAACTGTTAATAGTAATGTATTACATATATAAGGCACATTTCTTTATGTAACTGTTATGTGGTAACATAACCAAAGACATATTTCTTACAGTTCCATGTTTATTGATCGAAACTTACAGACAAATGTAGTAGTGGCATATAGAGTTTGATTTCTTTTTTACTTTAGTACACGCTATTGTCTGGATATACTATTTCAGTTTGTACTGAAAATGTGTATCTCATATGAAGAAATTTACTTTGTTAACTCATAGTGTTTATGTAAGTTGGCATTGCCATGGACCTATGATATGTGTATGATATCAGTTCTTAGCAGAGTTGGGAAGAGTACGACATTCTGCTTATGTATACATTCACTGTATGTTATGTTATGTTATATATTGTTCCATAAATATACACCATATTTGTAACAAGCATCATGTGTGATATTGGATGTTTGTATTAATTTTATGTTCATGTTCATTAACTTTCATGTTGAGTACAGAGGTATTACATTAAAATTGTAACAGATGAAGAGTGTAAAATGATGGTTAAAAATTGTGGTATTTCTGATTGTGCTCTAGCACTTGTGAGTGAAACACAAACCTCAATATCTAGCTGCACTTAGAAGAGAACCTCTTTCTGAATTACCTGGCAGATTGTTAACCGTGTAGTTATTCTCTTGGTTGGCGGTTGTCCTTCCCATGTAGCAATCATGATTACTCAAGTGCCTTAATAATGGTGTATTGACTATGAATCTATACCTGTAGCTATATCATCCCATTTTGCTTCCAGTTGTATCACTGAGCTTGCTTATTCCACACAGATTTCACCATTGTCATTTTTATGATTTGATGTAAATATTGTGGTTTGTTGTGTAATGTACTGGATAGTCATTTTTGGATTTTTCCTTTGTGTATTTTGGTCAATTTTGTAGTGTTCTCAAAAGTACCATGTGGCAAGACTTTTTTTTTTGGTAATATTGTTGAATTTATGTATTGTAAAGGTTAGTCAATCGTTTTTTTTTTTTTGGCATTGAGTTTTGTTCCATAATTTCAGCATTTAAGTTTGTTGTTGAAGTAATTAGTTTGATATGGCCATTGAGAAACTGTTACTTGATTGTAACGTTACCATGTAAACAGTGGGTGGGAAAGAAATGATGCAGAGGTCAAGGTAGAGGCTTTACCATTGATAGAATGAAACATTGTTAATGTACTGGATTCAAGGTTCTCACATGACTATGAAGATTGCTGTCTTCTGGGATGTAACGCAGTGTAGTTCAGTAGTAGATCATTGATGTTTCAGAGAAATGTACTTCTCCATCTTTAGGGTTGAAGACTGAGCCAGGCAAGAAACCAGCAGGAATTAGTCAGTTTTAACTTACTCCATGACCCTGAATAATGACATAGTATACATTCCTCAGAAATGTCTCTGAACTGCATGGTATCATATCCCCAAAGAAAATTATTCTTCGCTGTTATATTTATATTCGTAACTCTTGGATGAATATGAGATTTTGTTTTTAAAGGGGAAATTTCTTGCAAAGGGACATTATTTTGTGAGTGTAATTCCTCAGATGCCACATATGATGTTCAGAAGCTTATAAATGCAACACAGTACATTGAGGGGATGCTTTATGCTCATTTTGAAAGGAAACTGATATGAAGTATGGCAGTGAACCATTCAGCACTGCAATAGTAACTTCATAATTTCTTTAGTAGTTTACAATTGGTGCTTGTTAAGGAGATATTTTTTTTTCTTACAGAGAAAAATGTTGGTGCACTTTGGTTTGATTTTGTTCATTTTCACCTGTTGGAAGTTTGTCTTCCAGGACGTGACGCTGTGTTGTTTGGTATATAGGTACTAGCGCTTTCAATAAATGTGTTGCCTCCTGCTGCAAGGTCCCTGCATCACATCTCAGAAGTTAGATCTTCATAACCTCAGATCTCACTTTTAACAGATGGTTTCTCCATTATTTATGATGTATTCACTATTCTGAGACATCATGTGTTGGTTAGAGAATATGAATGTTGAAATCCCCTACTGAGTATTGGCTGTGTAGTACTGACATTCTGTTTTATTCCTGTTGTGCCGATTTTCATTACTGTGAATAGTTAAATAGTTAAACTTGTTTTAATTACTACGAATAGTTAAGGAGTTAAACTTGAGGAACTGGGTATTATATTTGCACAGAAGGGTTGTGTTATTATTAAAAGCTTGAATTTACTTATGCAGACCATACATAGTAGAGTTTTATTTAGAAGCAACACAGTACACGAAGGATGTGCATCAATGCACATGACCTCCTGTGATCCTGCAATTGTCTCTTTCATATTTAATTTACTATTTCAGAATGTGTTAATGGATGCTGTTGTTTGATGTCTCAAGTTTTTCTTAATTTACACAGTGCTCATTACATTTCCCAAGAAGAAATTTGTTGATATCAAAATGATCACTTCATAAAGATATATAATGCAGTGTCTTAGATATTAATATCTTATGTTTTCTAATATTAATGGTGTAAGTTGGGCAAAACATGTTATTCTTTAGTAACTGAAAGGTACATTTTTGGAAAGTGTTAGAAGGATTTGGATCTCTGTAGTTATTTTCTTCTCACAGATGATATCCAAGTACATGTTCCTGAACCTTCATGGCATGCTTTAGTCAGCACACTTCTTAAGTACAAATCTTGGTGTCAAAATAAAGGTTATTTGATGCAGCTTAAAAATGACCACATAAGACTTGTATATTGGGATTGTGTTAGTACTTCTGTGAATCATTATGCAGTTCTGAAGCCATTTTTTTCTGGAGTCATGAAATTGGTATTAAATATAATATTGATGGAGAAAATTCATTTGCTGTCATATGTTATGAGGTAATGTTAACTGTATATTGAAAGGCCGTGCCATAGCTCAAGCGGTTAATCGCTGGCTTCCCACCATGGCGGCCCGGGTTTGATCGTGGTTCTGGTCAAGTGGGATTTGTGGTGGACAAAGTGGCGCTGGGGTGGGTTTTTTCCGAGTACTTTGGTTTCCCCTGCCAATCTTCATTCCACCAAGTTCTCCATCATAATCACCCAGGGCAGGCTACAATAGGCCCATCAGTGGCTGCTGTGCTGAGTGGACCCAGTTGGACTCCACCCCCCACTAAGTGAATTAATTTAAAAAACTGTATATTGAATATAAAAAGATGGTAAACACATGAGTTTATGTACTGAGCTGATCAGGACTTGAGTGTAAAATTCATTGGTGTTGTCCCAAGTAAATTTTTGATATGTTACACAATTGCATGCAGCATCATTTATATATTAATTTAATGAGGCTGTATAATGCAGCTCATTATATTAACTTAATTAATACTTAGGTATTAATGAAAGGAAATGTAGTAAGTTGTATCAGATTGTTATATTTCAGCATCCTGTTGCATTGATGTATCACTTGCTCTTTCACCTCCCTCTTTAATGTAACTGTTCACAGTCTGTCTTTAATTTAAAATAACATTAAAATCACCTCAGTTGCTACATGTTTCAGGTAATTGTTTACTGCCTGAAAACTGTCACACTCCATTAGATCTTAGTCAATATATTTTCATGCTATTGCATATCGTTACTCACACAAAAATTAATTAGGGTATTTAGGTATTAATGAAAGGAAATGTAGTAAGTTATATCAGATTGTTATATTTCAGCATCCTGTTGCATTGATGTATCACTTGCTCTTTCACCTCCCTCTTTAATGTAACTGTTCACAGTCTGTCTTTAATTTAAAATAACATTAAAATCACCTCAGTTGCTACATGTTTCAGGTAATTGTTTACTGTCTGAAAACTGTCACACTCCATTAGATCTTAGTCAGTGTATTTTCATGCTATTGCATATCCTTACTCACACAAAAATGTGTTTATCTGAGACTAAAACTCTCTCTCCCCTCTACGTTATTTTCCTTTTTTGGCGTCCATGTTTGTGTGCCCTTTGAACATGTGTCATAAGTAATTGGGCTAGTGTCCCTTAGGATACAGTTTTAATTTGTTAAAGTTGAAGATGAATGAGTGAGTTGTGTCAGATACAAGATTTGAGACATGGTAGTGAATGGGATGTGATACCATGTAGTTTGGTAGATATGTACCAACAGTTTGGAGGAATCTGCTGCCTTGTATTGAAGGTGTAAGATGGGAGTATTATAATATGCAAACTTATTTGGAAGAGTGAATATTTTTGTCAAAATTTTGTATCTTAAGGAAATTTGCTAATTGGAAAGATATTTTTTACACATCCAGTATTGTAAATGTAAATGTAGTAAGATAATTCCAGTGCAGGGTGAGTGATACAGTTGTTCATTATATTCTATGGTAATGACACAGTGATAGGTCAGGGTTAGAAGTCATTGACAGAATTATGACTCTTAGAACAGAATTTGAAATTTAATGTTCCAACATTGACACCAGAAATAGTAAAAAAAAAGAAATAAAGTTTTAAATGCTTTGTATGGTGCATAATCCCCAACTTCACCTAATTTGTTGCTCATTTTGTGTGTCTGAATGAGCCTTTCTGTACATATTTATTTATATACAGTCTGTGAAATCAGGACCACTTATGTTCAGTTTTGGCAACTGATTTATGTTTACATCTGTTATTTTACCTTGTACAGTCTGCAGTTTAAGCCCAGTACATTATCATTTTACAGTGGTGTACAAGAGTTTAATCATGTGGTATCCAAATCTTTTCTACTGCACTTCATATGAGTTATCATCGTTCTGTACTGGCTACATTGAAATGGATATGGTGCATTGATTCTGAGTTTCTTTTTTAGTTTCTAGGGTTGGGTGGAGGGGTGAGAGACTGAGTATACTTGGAATGTCAGCCAATATGTGGGCTGTTATACCAGCCACAAATGATAGATGATGAATGTGGATTAGATGGTGAAATGAGAATTGGCAAGGGAAACCAAAGTACTGGGAGAAAACCTTCTGTAGTGGCACTTTGTCCACTACAAATGCCACATGACCTGACCTGGGCTTGAACCTGGGCTCCCATGGTGGGAAGCCAGTGACTAACTGCTTGAACTATGGCACAGCCTCTTGATTCTGAGTTACAAGAATTTCCCAAAAACATTTGCTAGGTCTCTACTTAGTGTTTAAGGAATTGCTGAAAATTCAGTCATTCCGCAACAAAATATTGATAGAAAAATAAACAGGTCATAGATTCACATTTTTCTCTTCCCCAAATAAAAGACACTGTTTAATTGACAATAACAGTCATTATTTTGATATTAATTTAATTTGTTAAATCCAAAACAAAGTTGTGTTTGGTTCAGTTGAGAGATATAAGAGTTTGTAAGATTGTGAGCTGATGAAAATAAAACACTGTATGTTGATAGTTGTGGACATTAAGTGCCATTAAGTGTTCATGACATGATATGTGGATAGGTTTATGAGTGAACTTTTGGAATCAGGTTATTTGGATGAATTGCTATTTTAAAGCCACTGTTTTGTTTAGAAATATTTATCATTGTATTGAAACTTCTGCAACACTAGTCATGGACTTCCAATTGTGAATCTTTGCTGGGGTTATGGTCAACTTATGTCAGGTGATATGTATGCACTACCTCAGTTTCACTGTGTAATGCTGCCTTCATATGACGCCAGAATGAACAGACTGAAATATTGAGTACATGTTTAAGAATTCAGTATGTACTGGTACAGTGCTGGTGTGTGTTTTGAATAGTCTGTTATTTTGTTTTCTGTATGACAGGAGGTCTTGTTAGATATTTTTATTCAGTTCCTATTCAGCTCATTCATTGTATGTTACATTTAGGCTGTGTATTCTGTCTCAGATATGACGACAGCTTCGTGCTGTAAGGGTCCAAATTATTAAAACTGCATTTCCAGAAACCAGATTTTTAACTTAGTTAACAAGCAGTTCAATTCAGTTGAAGTTATGAGCCATGAAATATGAAGAGCCTTTGTTCCTGGAGCTGACATTATGGTTTGGATAGTTAGAGGATTGCACATTTTATTTGTCTAATATTAGTTCATGTTCATTGTACTTACAATTTTCAGTCTTTTTCTTTTAGCAGTTATAGTTGTACTGTGAGTACAGTAAAGCTTTATTAATGAATATATTTAATAAGAACTTGTATCCCCTTTACATAAAGGGAGACACTGAGATTGCTCTTATCTGTGCTCAAATTCAACAGCCTCTCTTTTACTGACTGCCTTCAAGATTGTTTTCTGGAATCTTTATTTAACAAGCCACTTTATTCTGTGTTGGGAAGCTGAGTTAATGACCTAACAAACTGAACTATCCAACTCCGTGGAACTGAGTCATTTCTGATGCCACCAGTTGCACACCTACCCTAGGATTTCCCAACATTTTGTGGAATCAAAAGGTTCGTTACTGTGTTCCCCAGAGCTTGCCACTGGTCCTAGTCCTGAGCCAAAAGAATCCAGTTCATACCACTCAATTCTGTTTCTCTAAGATCAATTTAATATTAACCTCCCATCTATGTCTAAAACTTCCCACTGCTCTTTTTCCTTTTGGCTTTCCCACCAAAACCGTAGATTCACTCTTCTTCACCATGCTTGCTACTAAGCCTGTGCCCATTTTCTCCACAATTTGATAATTGTATTTGGTGAATAGTACAAGTTATGAAGCTACTCATTGTGCAGTTTTCTCCAGCCATATGTTTCATTCCTCTTTTGTCTTCATAGTCTCCTCAGAGCCCTGATCTCAAATACCCTCAGTCCTTGCCATTCTGTTAATGAGACAGACCACATTTTGCACCCATACAAAACTGCAGGAAAATTATAATTTTATGTATTTTAATTTTTATGTTTTTAGACAGCAGATGGGAGGACAAAAGGTTCTGAACTGAATGGTAGCAAGAATTATCCAGATTTAATCCAACCTCAATTTTGTCATGAAACAGTTTTTTTATTTTTTTACTGCCATTCCAAAATATTTAAACATTTCCACATTTTTCAAAGGATCTATTTTGTTACGATTTTGCCCTGCATTCTGGTGACAAGGCATCGACATATACTTAGTTTTCTCTGTGTTTACTTCTAGACCAACCTTCATGCTAGTGTCAATTAGAGTCTATTAGGATTTATCTTTATGCTATCTATGTTATCTCCCAGTAGGTTTACATCATCAATGTAGACCTGAAGCCGATATGTCCCATTCAGTTTCAGTCCCAACTGGTTTAGCTGGACCTACCTAATGGCATATTCTAAAGAGTTAATGTCTTTCTTTATATTACATGGGAACTAATGTGGTGAGTATGTATAAACCAACTTTTATATGTGTATGATAAAGGAAAGGGAAAACTAGTGGCAGTTTTAAAGAGAAGGCAGATGTAAAGTGTGGAGTCTATGTAATCTGATGCTCTTAGTTTTGGAGTAATAAGGTTTTACTGTACTTCATATGTGATTTGTGGATGATGACTGACTGAATCTCAATTTTAGGTTCAGAATTGGTTTGACTCCCTGGTATTAAACCGGAGCACAAGAACTGAATCGCATGTATATTTATAATAAGGATTGAGCATAATGCCATGTGTGGTGTGTGCCAAATTTAGCATAGAATTATATATATTTTTTCTTCACTATTCATAGGCTGTGTGACATAATACATGCTTGATTTTTATTAACGGTATATGATTATAGTTTTAGAAAAAATAAGTTTTGTAATGTTGCTTATAGTTATCAGGGTATGTATCAAAGGGATCATACCAAAAACTTTAAATAGTTGTATCCTGATACTGTGGCCAGTACAACACTACAACACTAGCACCAGTATATGTTCCATACAAGTGTTATTTCTGTCACACTGTTGTGTTAGATGTTAAAGTGAGCTTTAGTGCATATTCAGACAACATCACGTGTACACAATCATGGTTATTATCTAATGGAAGCACAGCTGAATAGAAAGAAAACATATTGAGATTTAAAAAAAATTGGGCTTTCTCTTTAATAGTGTAAGAACTCAGTTACCGATCTGTTAATTATCTGTTCCTTATTTGCCCATATATATGAGGAAAAAGTGTGGTGATAATGCAGCCAGATTATGAGGTATTGTATGTAGAAAATAAGGAACACGGTAGAAATAAATATTTTATAAACACACGGCTGTCTTAATAAATGAAGTTAAGAACTTTTGTCACATAAGGGAAATTTAAGCGGCTTTGCTGTTTTCATTATTCTAGTAAATATTCTGTCTTGTCCTACATTTCTTCAAATGTAAATGAATTGAAATGTTTGATTCTGTAGAAATGATAGAAAATTACTGTCTAACAAGGCTGTTCATGAAAAAAGGTATGAGGCATGTTTATAATTCCTATTTCTAGTCGCATTTGTTAGGGTGTCTGAATATGAAGCACACGTATCAACAAAGAATTTGTAAAGTAAACCTTGATTTTCATTTAATGAATCAGAACCTGATTTTAAGTTAGATTAAAATATGTAATATGTGACATGACTTCAGATAATATAGGCCTCACTTTCTGTGCAATTGAGGTGATTTGGTTCATTATTTTTCAGTTCTGATTGTTGATCATGAGAAGTTGTAGGAATGAAGTCAGGCCATGTGTAGAAAGAGGGCGTATAAACTGAAATGTCAAGAATACATGTGAAGGGAAGTTTTTTATCAATATTTTGTTACAAAAATTATGATGATGGAGGGGCCAACAGTTATGTCTGCAGATCAGTATAATAAATTAAGTAATAAAATAAATCTTTGTTAATTTTTCAGTATACCTCAAACATAGATCCAAATATGTTACATGTAGTGTTCTTCATGTGAATCCTTGTCTTTGGTCATTCCTCCAGCAGTAACTGGTCAAATTTTCTCACAATTTCTTTTGAGATCAAAATTCAGGACATTAAGGAAAGCCAAATTTCTAAATTCCAAGTTTCGATTATGTTTTGAAGAAAATATGGTTAATCTTAGTCAAGCTCAGCTTCCTTCTCTTTCTCATGTACTTGTTCCATATCAAGAAATTTGTGGAACATGTAGGACTAAGATTTTGGTCTATACACCACTGTAGGAAGTAAAGCTGAAATTTTATTAAAAATAATACTTTGTCAGATTTTGAGGATGTTAACTGTTTTGTCCCTTCTCTTCCTTTAATCATGTTCTTAAACCATTAATTGCATCATTCACACATATGATTCCTTTCAATTTACGTAGGTTAGCATATTCTGTATGTGGCAGTAATGAAACATGTACATATTGATTATAGCTATTAAAATAGTAATTTATATAATGGCTTATCATTTGTAAATTAATCGTATGTTGCATATTGCATTAATCTCTATCATATATAGATGCAGCATGATGTTTGTTCCTTTGATATCATTTATGATAATTGTCAGATCATTAAAATCAATGGGACAACATAGAAACATCACATACAAGGGGTTGACAAAATAATAGAGGTACACTTGGTCGTCGACTTACGACTGACTTCCGTTCTGACTGACAGGTTGTAAGTTGATCTTGTCATATGTCGGCCATATATTTATTAACAGTATTTTTTAACCTTTCTAATCTTTTTATCATCTTTATAATTTATTTTTAAAAATTTTACATTTTAATCGTTTTTTTGTGGTCGTAAGTGTGGCTGGTCGTAAGTTGCATAGGTTGTAAGTCGACCAAGCGTACTAAGAAATCAAGGAATAGAATTTGTGTTGGCTGCAGTGAAAGAACTTAAGCTGGGAACACTAAGTGTTCTTCTATCTCTTTGCACTCTGTAGTGCTTGTGTAAGTGCATTAATGATTGTGGTGAGTGTCAGTCTGTGTGAAAGACTCGGAAACTGGGAGACTTGTCCAATTTTGAAAGAGGACAGATCGTCAGTGTGCTTTTAGCTGGAGATCTGTGACAAAGACTGCGACATTATTATTATTATGTGTATTGAGAGTAACAGTTTTTAAGGTTATGTCAGCATACACAAATCATGGGAGGACAGCATCATTGAAGAGGAATAATGGGCGAAATTCAGCATTGGCAGAAAGAGCATCATACATTGAGAAAGATTGTTTTGAAATATTGGAGAAATACTGCAGCACAGGTGACAGAACTGAATATTCATCTTGAAGACCGTGTTTCCACAGAAGGTGTCCAACTTGAGCTTCACAAATCCAACATCCACGGTAGGGCTGCAGTTGCTAAACCTCTGATTACTGAAAGTAATGCCTAGATGTGTCACAACTGTAAAATCTGGACATAAGATAACTGGAAATGCGCAAGTGATATGGTCAGATGAGTTGCCCTTCACTCTGTTCCTTACTTCAGGAAGAATTTACTTTTGGAGAACACTGAAGGAAGTCTACAATCTGGAACGCCTGGTTCAGTTCCAACAGTGAAACACAGAGGAGGTTCTATGATGGTTTGGGCAGCAATATCATGGTACAGTATTGTGTTGTTCCATTATTACCCTTCATGGCCTAATTACTGTAAGGGTGTACATGAACAGGTTGGATAATCAGGTGCATCCCATGATCCAGGCATTGTTTCTGAACAATGATGCAATTTTCCAAGATGACTGCCTCCATTGACACAGAACTGTTTAGTCATGATTTGACGAGCATGAAGGCGAACTTCAGCATCTTCCCTGGGCAGCACAATCACCAGATTTGAACATCATAGAACCACTCTGGTCAGTTTTGAGAACAGGTCCCCACCTCCAACATCTCTAAAGCAATGTGAAAATGTTCTTCAAGAAGGACTGTGGCTATATTGAAGGCAAAAGGTGGTCCAACACCATAATATTAAAGGAATTTGTATGGCATCTGGAAACTTAATCATTCCATATGTATTTCACATTCCATATTATTATTATCATTATTATATTCAAAACTTCTGAACTTCCACATTTGAGGGAAAAATCAAAATTTTCTTTTAATAAAAACCAGATCTATATTCCTTGTCCCAATTTTGGATTTTGCATTTTATCAATTCACTAGATCTGCCAGAAATTGTTCTTGCACGTGAAATTCTTCTCCCTCTCTTTTCTGTGAAGTTCAGATAATATGATTAAGACCTAAGCATGCCAGTGGTTCTGTTATGTTAATTTTTTTTTTTTAATTTTATCATGGAGTGAGACTGAATCCACTTGGTACTGTGACCACTGTTTTGCCTATTGAACCAGCCCCAGATAGATGTTGATGATGACTGTGCAGCAGTCGGTGGAATGTGAATTTTCAGGGGAAACTGAAGTATTCAGAGGAAACCTGTCCCAGTGCCACTTCGTCCACCACAAATCCTACATGGCCTCACTTGGGCTCAAACCCAGGCTGCAGTGGGAAACTGGCAACTACCCGATTGAGTTATGGTACATTCTTTTTGTTATGTTACTTCAACCTGAAATGACTTGACATCTGCTATTCAACCCTGTATTTTATAGCGTACAACAGCTTTTGTACCATTGTCATTGTTGCAAAACACCTCTTTTTGCGCTATAGCCTTCCTTAGAAGATTCTGCCAGACTTATCTATTCCATCAGGAATTAGACAATACAGTTTTCACTTCTTTGGATTTGCAACAGTAATGTTTTTTACATAGTAAGGTCATCAGCCTTATTTCCAACCCCCAACCTAGAGGACCAGGTTTCTCTATTTATGTCTGCCAGTGACAGGGTGGCCCAGTTATACCCCCAGGCACCATGTTCTCTTTTTGTCGCCTTCTGTGACTTGCTGGTTTATGGTGGAGGTATTCTATCCCACCTCCACATGGGAGACAGCTGTTGTATACTGTCCATAAATTTTAAAACTCATTTGAAGATATTCTGCCATGTAAATATGTGAATTTCAATTAGAGGGGCAGACATGTGGCCCTTGCATTGTGGCCACCTGCAGTTTTTGATCAATTATAAATCAAGGATGAAGCTTCTGATTTGTAGATGTAAACTCCCTCACAATCCTCTTATTGTTGTGTTATTAGAGTAGCAATATTGTGATAAAGTATTTAGCCTCAGTTGATTTAGACTTTTATTTGATCCTATTCTACACTGCCAGGAAAATTAAGCTGAAACAATTGACTGTGTCACTGTTGGAGAAAAAGAAGATGTGTTATGCTGTCATTTAGCCACTATTCACAGAGGTGTCCGGGTTTGTACATTCTGTAGTATTTCATTCTTACATATACAGTTGATTGTGTATATTTTACTTTTCAGACCGGGAAGTTTTGGCTAACTCTTCAGAATGAAAAGATTAGTGTCACAACACTGGGTATAATGGTTCCGTCTGAGATGCATGGCGGATTCTCCATGCAGAAGAACTTTTCCTTCATAACAGTGAAAGGTTTAGTGACAATATGTCTGTTATTTAACTGACAAACTTCTCCCGTGAAATGTGAATTGAATTAGCCACTTTATTTCCAGAATATGTTATCATCTCATGTTGGAAGTCAGTGAGATACGTTCCAGCCAGATGATTCGCGGTGGTAAAGTATTAGATAAACAGAAATACAAATTGCAGTTCTATGTATGATGTCACACAGTTCTAATTTAGGTAAATGAATTTAGTTCTTACAGTTTTCTGGCTACTGTAATGTGATCCATGTTGTTTCTGAGATGTATAATGCCATATTCAAGCATTAATTTGATAACGCTCCATGTATAGTATCATAAAAGTATTTTTTTGTACTAGGAAGGTAGGTAATTTATATGTATACACACCTGCCAATTATTTCAATATTGTTTTATATATATAAACGTTACAGTGTTTTAGGATGTGATGACATGCAGTCTGATAGATGCCTCACATCATAGAAGACTGTGTAATCTTCATAGTCACCACTGTGAGAACCTGAAATCTGACCTTTTTTTATATAGGTTCTTTATTAATGTCAGTGAAGATTCATCTTTTGTATTTATCGAGTGTTCATATGTGTAAGTCATAACTTAGGAAAGCCTTCTTTTTCAGATTGAAAACTTGAAACTATAAATTTAATTACACATACCTTTCGAATATAGTTTTTTCATTTGTTTTTGGCAATTGTATTCAGAAATCCTAAGAAAAACTTGTAAGTGTATAAAATAATGTTATGTAGGATTTCTGCAGTCCTATATTGTAGGGGCAACTTATTTGTATGAAAGGTGAGCATCAATGGAAATGCTGTGATTTTCATACTGTCAGTTGTAAATACACCTTTTTTTGCATGTTCTTAGTACTGGAATAATCCTAAATACCAAAGCTTATTTTTAATGCTTTCTGTGTTTACAGGTAGTTTTGTATTTGATATTTAATTTAGTTGCCTCTAGAATAAGCATTTCCAGTGTTATTTCTTCACGTGCAGAAAATGTTGATAGTTGGTGCTATCCAATTTATTGATAAAGCCATATTATTTGGAACCTGTCCAACAATTGTCATTTATGTTTGCATGATAGTGATAGCATCAGGTAACTTTCATAGGCTACATTTTATGTGCTCTTTATAATTAGTGTGTATTTTGTTGTCTGTTGATTCAAACACCAAGCACATGGTTCATTCAAAAGAATTGTACATGGGGCAGGATTGTGTAAAATTGTGAAGTTGAGTGTGTGGAATCAAATTCACTGTGTCAGAATAATGATAAGTTCATTGTGGCATTAAGTGTAATAATCATAACAGAATAAACAGATTTTTCCTTTTGCTATCTCCAAGACTGATTGAAAGTTTAATTGTAAGAATTAAATTTACAGTTTCAAATAAAAAGTTGAATAAGACAGCATTTGTAATCCATCATGCAACATGACTTCCTTGAAAGTGCCATTGCTTTGTAGAAGCTTGGAAAATGTGAAGAGCAGTATGATTTTCCATACCACCAAGTACTGCAGAATTTTGTCTGAAGTAATGTTTTTATGTCATTTTTAACTGAATGAGATCCTCTNTGGGTGGGCGGAAGACAACTGCTCAGGCACCTACACCTAACTGAGTAGGTGTCTTCCCCCCTTACCTGAGGACGCAAATTATATGCATTAATGGACTGCAAACATATTTTTAAAGATTGAAGACTGTTTACACAAGGTTGTGTAGTTAAATTTATATCTTCCTGTGTGCCTCTATCGCTTCAAGCAGGGAAAGCAGTGGACAATTGGTAGACATATTACTGTTTGTAATGTTCAACTTTTAGAGACTATCTCTGAGGAAGAGGCAAACTATTTTACTTCTTAGGTAAATGTTAAAGCCTTAGAATTTTATCAGATGCTTCTTAACTAAAGCTGCCTTTGATCCACAGGCTTGGAGATAACATGACATTACTCTAGCTGTTGTGTAGATTTTGATTTGTTTTCATGTGAGGTACTTTCCATGAACAAAGAATTATTGGATTTGTGCCTGAGAGGAAGTTCAGTAATGAGAGAATGTACTTGATACAAATGACAGGATTCCAGCCTTTACTTACATCATGTTTTATGAAAGTGTACATCTTTGTTTGTTTGTGCACTGTTGTTGGTGACATATTATGCATTTGCTAATATTGTTTGATGTTCCAGTTTGTGCCATAATACAATTGTGGATGAGACTCGTCATGAGGTGTTGTAATCACTGTTCCTTCTAGAAAACTGAAGATTGTTTTAAAGAAAAGATATATCTCTGTGGTTCAGCCACTTAATATTATAGCTTCAATGTTTTAATTCAGTATAAACAGTTATTTTTCTTACTGTCCATGACTACTCCTTTTCACAGTTATTCCAATTCCATTCCTTAGCCACAGTAACTGATATGCTTTTTATAATTTTTCTTCACAAGTGTCATAAATGTATATCCCATACTTCAAATTGAGAATAATACATTTCGTGTAAAGAAGTACATAACAGTGGATGATTTTTCATACTCATAAAATAATGCAAACTTGTATAAAAATTTTTACCTCACTTACTAGTACACAATGATACAGATTGAAGGTATATGAGCATGAATCTTTCATATAGTCATTCCTTACACTAAAATTTTACAAGATTTAAAAAATGCTCATTGTACAGGAAAAATTCAACTTGAGATATGTATAACTTCTTTATTAAGACTGTCACAACACAACTATATCAAGGTCAGTGCCTGGTTTTGGCTCTGCTACATGTTTCGGCTATTAATAACCATCATCAGGCAAATACATGGCTAACATAACACCACTGAACTGTAGTATTAATAAAATTGGATATAATAATTTAATTATATTAAAATATTTGATGTAAAAATACAATAAATTAGATTATATAAAACAAAAGTTATAGTATAAAACAAGAATAAAATTCTTCGATTGATGCTTTACATTATTGAGTCAGTCATTGGTTTTTGTGATTTTGTTTCGTTCCCATGGACTAATTAGAATATTCTATATTTTGTGTATAAAGACTGTTATTGGAGGCTCATGATATAGATGTAGTAATATTAATGTTAATTATTTAGTCGGTGCCTCATCTTACAAAGTATTGTCCGTTCTATAGGGAATGTAAGCAACGACTCACACTCGTTCACCATCGCTATCAGTTGGCTGTGTGTTAGCTATTAATGATCCAGATATTAGAATTTAAATTCCCATCTAACATTTTAATTTTAGAGCTAAGTTTGTGGTTAGGATATCTGTTTATTTTTTATTTTCTATAGAATTTCTAAAAATTTGTTACAGCAATCTGCATATTTAGCAGAAGTATTTTGTTGATAGCAGTGAAGGAGTTAAGTGAAGTACAAACTGTAAGGTCAAAATTCTAATTAAATGAAAAATGTATTCACGGCATTTGTCACTGACATTAGATCTGTGATGGAGAGATGGATGTACATGATCTCTTCATAATATGTTGTGTAATGTAATGTGCATCTGAAAAGTGGTAAATACCACACATTTAAAGTATTGGTATGTATACTTCACCAGTTCAGTCACAGTTATGACATCCCTACTTTTTGGAATTGTAATAATCTAGTAACACCAAAAATGGGAAGGATTTTGTGTGACAAAAAAATCTTTCAGTGAAGGTAAGATCGCCAAAGCACCAGTTTTGATTAAGGCAGGGGCACGTATAACTTTACCTATAGAACTCCTGTATTCTGTAGTGGTATGCGGTTTGTGCAAAGGGACTAAGTCTTTAAATCTAGCCAAAAATCCAGAACATGTGATGGCCCTAAATTCTGTCATTGACCTGTTAATTGACAAATAGGTACACCTTAATAATGTAACAGTTTTTTTATTTGAATTAAATATTTAAGAATACTGTCAGGTTCCAGTACCTTTTATATCCTTTTCTGTGTCAGAACCAAGGATTATTTCTGACAAAATAACAAAACAATTTTGGTTCATTCTGTACATTCCAGCCTCTTTCCATGAGGTTATAAAATTAGGTGCTGTATCAAGATTATGGTCTGCTGGGATTTAACACCATGTAATTTGGTCGGTAGGTAAAGATGTTTTAGAGAAACTTGCTTCCTCTGTCTTCAGGGTTCCTCCAAAACATTTGTGCCTACCTACCAAACTACATGGCTTCACATCCTAGAAGACTGTAATCCCCATGTTTGCTGCCAAGAGGACCCCCAATCTCTTAAGTACTGTAAGTGTGTGCAGGTTATGTAGTACTGAATGGGAAGTAGAATGACCTATTTCAGGGAATTACCTGAAGAAACTGAGGAAACCACGAAGAACTGAATCAGGATATCTTCTTTCCATCAGAATTTAAAACTGATTACCTCACTAATATGAAGCAGGAGTGATAATCACTACTGTTGATCAGTATCATGATTTTCAGATTATTGCAAATTGAATCAGAATGGCTGGAGGTAGGAATGGTCATGGTATAATTTAGTTTGACATGTCTGTGAGGGACACTGCAAAGCTAAAGGAGAGGCCACATTGAAGGAAGTCCCATAGATGGTAGCAATGACAACTTTTAAGTTTCTCCACTCTCTTTTTTCTGTTCTATTTGCTTCCAGCCATCTCTTGCCTATGTCAATCAGCCCAAAGCACTTGTTAGCAAGTGTTGTAATATTAAAACTACCAGTTTCATGCAAACAAAATGACTGGGTGATTATTTTAAAGTAAGGAAGTCTACTACATGGGAGCTGTTACAGCTTGAGGGAGATGCAGACGGGTGCATCTGTGGTACTTCTTTCAATGGCCTCAACACAGAGTCTTTCAGATGTGAATCTAATATGTAAGATTTGAGGCTTTCACGGCGGTGACTATGAAGAAAGCAGTCTTTTGGGATTTGGCACCGTGTATATGTGGTGTTAACCGACGTTTCGGAGGAACGTATCGCCTCCATCTTCAGGGTAGAAGAAAAAAATATATAAGAAATCTGCAAGGGGAGAGACCGTGAGAACCGGTAGAAGCAGACTGTGTGGAATATATACACAGCTATGTGAGAGCAGAGAGGGAGAAGGGCAAGTATACAAGTGAAAGCAGTAGTGTGGGAGGGGTAGGGGAAGGGAGCTGGGACAAGCGTGGTTGTTGTGTAGGGGAGAGAAAGGCAAGGTTAAAGGCTGGGCACTAATCCGTAAGCTGAGGGGGGTGGGGGTGGTTGTTATGTTGGTTGGTCATGGCCTGTGTGGCCTTCTGGATCTGGCGTCATATCCCGGTGGGGGTTTTCTAAGAGAACAGATGAGAGGTTTCCAAGACTTGCTGAGACAAAACCCCCCCTCTCTGTTCATATTTCCTGGATGCAGTTCA
>NW_019721770.1:119054-177770 GCF_002891405.2 Cryptotermes secundus | reverse complement strand
ACATAGGGAAGGAAGGCGACTGAGCCCGGTTTGTCTTCAGGCCGGCTGATGTTGGGCCGACGGTTGAGAACTCTGTAGATCTGCCGGTTGTTGTATCCGTTCTTCTTGAATACATCCTTCAGGAGCACCAACTCCGCATGTAGGCTGTCTTGATCACACAGTGCTCTAGCCCTGTGCACCAATGTTGAAAGTGCAGCTTGCTTGTTGGAAGGGTGGTGGTGGGACGCAGCGTTAAGGTACAGGTTAGTATGAGTGGATTTGCGGTACACTCTATGGCCCAGGGAACCATCGGGTCTCCTGTAAATATCTATATCCAGGAAGGGGAGGTGGCCTTCAGTTTCAGTTTCCATTGTGAACTGGATGCACAGTGCATCTGCTGACTGATAGAGACAGCAAAGCCAGAAGCACATTAATACAAGAATTTGGAAGTAATTTTTAGTGACTCTGATATCTTAAAAAGATAGAAAAAGAGTGAAAATTAAATACACATTGGATTTGTCTATGCAATCTCAAGTTTAATCATTATGATAATTCTTACTACATAAAATCTTTAAAGAAAAGTATAATTCCATTTGTGGTATATGGTCATTGGTCTAAGATTCATGGAGTGCTCAGCACTGTATGGCAATATTTGGCATGCAAGCTTTTGAAGTTGGAACAGTTCCAGACAGTATAATTTGTAGTGACACTGCTTATTTTTATACAGGACATCTTGACTGTTATATTTCACAAATGCATGAAAACTAAAAAATCCATGAAGTGTAACAAATGTTAATAAATGGATAAAATCTTCTACTGCATTACATATTTCAGCTGTGATGTCCATCTTCAAGACGAGATCCAGGAGTGGTAAAAGTAAATGCTTTACCTAAGTCTTTAGTTTTAATATTCCTCTTTAACACTGTCAGTTCACCATTTGAAGATGGCCATTCATAACCAAAACATATAAGTTAATAAAAGACATAATCTGTTTACTAAAATTGTTGCATTTGATTGATTTATAGTTTTTGTGTAAACTGCAGTTCGTTGAAAGACATACAACTTCTACTGAAGTACTTGGGAGCCTGATGTGGATATAGGAGTAAGGGTGTTATAGTTAAAATGAAGTGTAATTGACTGTTGAAAATTATATTTTCAAAGAAGAGCAGGACTTCCTGAGTTGTAAGGCAGTGTAGTTCAGTAAAAGTCCACTGATATTTTTAGCGGAATATCTTCAGAGTCAAGAAGTGTGCCAAGCAAGAAGGAGAAAAGCCAGAAGATTGTACCATCATAGGCATGGCTGTGAGAACCTCAGATCCAACATATTTTCATTGACCTATTGGGGAGTAGGATACTGACATCAGATTTTCTCACACCAATTCAAATAGTTTTGTGAAATGTTAGCATTATATCAGGAAGAGAAACCATGCTATTAAAAGGCAACTTGGGTTCAATATTCCATTATCATTCTGTATAGAATGGCGTCATGAATTACTGTTATGGTATGAAACATGATGTGAAACATTTGAGAAGGAGTGGGGTGATGAAGAAACCATGGTTTTGGAGGCTAAAAGCCGACACCATTGCAGCAGGAAAATACCACTCTTCGAGATTAAATTGCGATACAATGGAGAGAAAAAAATCGATTGCTGGCAAATCTAAATTACATTGAAAGTGATTTAGAGGAGGAATATATTTTCTTGTTATGCATACGAAAAGAAGTTGTCTGTAGTGACTGATTAGTACGTGGCAGAAGAAAGTGAGTATAAATTGTATTACGTTGTTACCGTGTATGGAAATAAAAATACCGTAGTGTGATTGAAGTGAAACGAAAATTGAATGACATCAGAAGTCGGAACTCCTTGACTTCCATGCCTGCGAAGACAGGGTTGGAGAGGTTAAGCTCCTTGATGTAATACATAAAACTATCAAAAAATCTTTTTGCAATTTATAAAGCTTACGAAGGCCTGTTTATAAAAATGATTATCGATTTATGATATGCATAAAAAAATGTTCATTAATGGCTTTTAGTAAGCTGGACTTTATAATTGTTTAGTATGGCTGAAAATCGAAATTTCCCGACAGCTGAAAATTTGCCACGAATTAAAAAATCCGTCTAACGGTTTAGGCGCTGGTAGTATGTCGCAGTTAGACGGAAGAACAGACGGAGATGATGACATTAGGTGTTCCTTCACTAACTTTGCGAAGAATACCTAATAAACTGACAACTCCGGATGTTTGTCGGGGTCAAAATCACTGTAAAGAGAAAATCCCGCACTTTGAGATTCAAATTCGATGATCCGTGGAGAAAATCGATTACCGGGAATTTAGAATTACGTTCAGAACTTTCGAGACACAGGTGATCATGATATCGCGTCGATGGTGATTGATTATTAAATAAAGGAACGAAGAGAAGTAGGTACATATTATAGGGTTTTTTTTTCTGTGGCGCTACACACCCAATTTGGGCCTAGGCCTACCTCCATGAAACTCTCCGTTTCACTTCGGTTTACTAGATCTTACACATGCGGTAGGACTCCTTGGGCGAGTGATCAGTTCGTCGCAAGGCCTCTACCTGTAGACAAACACAGAAAAACGCACACAAACATCCATGCCCAGAGTGGGATTCGAACCCACGATCCCGGCTTCCGAGCGAGCGAAGACAGTGCACGCTTTAGACCGCTCGGCTACCGTGACCGTAATTATAGGTTATAGTTGGTCAAAGTTCCATCATTTACATTTGATATGTGAGATACAGATCGACATCAGCTGGAAATTAATTATTCTGTAGTACCGTCACATTAATTTTATTGCAGTGCCCTTAATTTTTCAGATAACCCTTTGGTAGCTTTCACTTATCACAATGACAAATGATCAGCAGTTTAATTTGCGATGGCATACAAACAACAGCCTCCAGATGCTTTGTTTGTGTTTATAGCTTTAAGTGGGTTTCCATACACAGGTATTTTTTTTTATTGCTAGTGGGGTGGGACTAAGTCCCTTTGTACTGTGGCCACTTCTGGCCTATTGTACCAGCCCCAGTTGATTGGTGAGGGTGACTGTGGAGCAATTGGTGGAATGAAGATTGGCAGGGGAAACCGAAGTACTCGGAGAAAACCTGCCCCAGCGCCACTTTGTCCACCACAAATCCCACTTGACCAGACCCGGGATCGAACCCGGGCCGCCGCGGTGGAAAGCCAGCGACTAACCGCATGAGCTATGGCGCGGCCACATACCCAGGTAAGTTAATGTTTTTGGAAAGCTAATCAAGAATAGAATGGAATACAGTGATAGATTTTCTTCCGTTTTCTGATTCTTGTGTTTGTATAATGTTAGGCATATGTATGTAACTTAAAGACAGTTGAAGTAACTTTATGAGTATTGCCAAGATAACTTTGTCTGAGATTGTTTTTGTTGTATAGATGTATGAGGAATAGTCAGTAAATAGGTCACAACTGAAAGTAAAACATCTCTAATATACATAATCGATTTTCTATATATATATATCACTAGGTAGCAGCAGAGTCCAGCTTTATGACAGTCTAGGTAGCAGGCGTATATATATATATATTTCAGAGGCTGGTTTCAGTAGTCAAAATGGCGACTGTGCTTGAGGAATGTATTACCAAAGAGCAACATTCTGTTGTGCGTTTTTGTGGGCAGAAGGACTCGATGCACAGGACATTCATAAATAAATATTTCCTATTTATTGTGGGAAGTTTTTGTCATGTAAAGCGTTTCACAACTGGGTCCAGAAATTCTCTCAGGGGCGTTCGAAGGTCGCGGATGATGCCTCGCAAGGTGCGGAAGTGGTTCAGACAACAGTCAAAAGACTTCTATGGGTTTCAACACACTGGTAAAACGATGGGACAAATGTATCAATGGTGGTGGAGGGTGTGTTGAGAAATAAATGTTCTTTTCAAGTTTGAATGTAACATGTTTTACGTTTTATATCCATTTATGACCTATTTACTGACTCTCCCTCTTATATAGGAAATGATAATTTTGATACTTTTAACAACTTATATGTATTGTCATTTTAATTAATGTTTGACATTTTTTCACATGATTTGTACATGAAATGATAAATAATGGATTGAACTTAATGTTATTAAAGGGGAGTATAATGGGGCTGTTGTCCAGGTTCAGAATAGGTAATGGATCTTTTGCGTAACTGTGTGATGTAATGGCAGTATGCTATAGGAATATTTCCTGGGAACTCTAATAGACCATAGCTTTATACTAATCTGGAAAGATAACTAACTTAAACTACTGACTTTTTAAATTTTGTTTCCTCTTAGTGGCTACATTGTTTGGGGCTGAACATTACTACATTTCACTTCTTCAGTTTATTTCATTTCATGGTGTAACCAGTTGTATGTTGGGTGAAGGACACAAAGTTTTGAAGTTGGTTGCAGTTCTCCTGAGAAGTAAGAACACAGAGATGTGTTACAATCCTTCCACTACAGACAAGACAGATATGTCTTACAGCTTCAGTTACATTATTTGCAAGTCTTAAATGTGAACAATATACAATGTCTGTTCTTCTTTAATAACACATGGAGACAATAATTTCATATTATGTTAGTAATAATTAGGTTTATGGTAGTGTTGTTTCTACTATTCAGCATGAGACAGGTATTTTATTAGTGCTGGGAAAATTGACTGCTTCTTTTATTGGCCCTTCAGGAGCTGGGGTAGCGTAGTGAGTATAGTAACTGGCTATGGTCTGAACGACTGATGGGTAGGAGTTTGAATCCAAGTAGAGTCAAGGATTTTCTGTCCTCCAAATTGTCCAGACTGGATCTGGGGTTCATCCAACATCCTATCCGATGGATACCGGGGGCTCTTTCCTCCGGGATGAAGCAGCTGGGTCGTGAAGCTGACTGCTCACCTCTGACTAGTGCTGAGGTCAAAAAATGTGGATCTATACATCCACTTCCCTATGCACCTACATGGCATGGTGCTTAAATTTGTTGAGCACAAGGACAACTTCACCGTTAGTAGCCCATGAATATAATCATTTTGCCTAGCTGCATACCAGTAGCTTCACTTTTGTATTGTGAAAATATGTAACAGTATAAAATTTGAAGGTTTCCATAATGTATGTATACTTACTTGCATACTCCTTGGCTTTGTGATCCTGTATGAACTTCTGCCTCATTCATTGCAGTTGCCCATTCACTTCCAAAAACTTGCCCTTTTACCCCCATCTCTTTACTTTTGTCTCTTGGAAATCATTCTCTACATTCTCCTATGTGACCTTCATTTCATAACATTAGCAACTATTGGTGACCTGACAAGAGCAATGTTCTACACAATTTTTATGATGTTAAGGTAAAGATAAAGTTATTCTTGTGCTTAATTCATTGAGCACCATGCCACAAAGACATCTAAGGGAGTAGAGGTATAGCTCCACCATTCTTGACCTCAGCACTAGATGGAAGTGGGTGATCAGCATCACATCCTGCTGTGAAGTTGGAGAAGGAATTAATACAGTACGTTTTGCATGTCATTTTATACATTCTTCTTTTAAGCCAGAATAGAAAGAATTACAATATTAGAACTTGTGCATGATATAGTTTTATTTTGTCCATAGTTCTGGAACATGGGGGTGTTACAACAAGCTCAACTGTATTGATATTGAGGTGCTGTGTGTTGTGGCATGACAGATTACAATAATTCAGCAAGAATGTTTAGACAGGTGAGTTACTGATGCATAATAAATTCCTTATTTTCAAATCATATTCTTCTCTTGATAGGGGCATAAATAATCACAATAACTTTAGAAAACACATTCAGTGAAGGAAATAAATTATTTTTAAACTTTTCTATTTGTGTAGTCCATAACATGGTACATGGTCCTTTTTTTTTTTTTTTTAATCTGTGCTAGTTTTACCAAGATCACATTCTTTTGATTCCTTTGATCTCCACCACTATTACTGATTATGTTCAGAACTTCAGATGATCATACAATTTCCCAACAACTATTAACAGTTGAGAAATAGTTACATGCTGAGACAGGTTAGGTTCAATTTAGAATTACTGAAATCAGTCATTTTATTTACACGTATATGCAGGTGTGCATATACAGGTAAATAAAACACAGTACCACTATTCCCACATCTTCATATTATATCTTCAGTTCAGTGTTGAAACTGGAAAAGATGTCAATTTTAGGATGTTAAGATGTTATTTTTGACTTGCAAAAGCACACATTCTTAGGCCAGATTTTCTAATAATAAACTGTAGTGAAACTGATTCTTGATTATGCTAATCTTGATAATATATGTCCTCTTTGACTAAACTAATTAAAGTCTTGAATGTGAGACAGGATTTGACATCACGCATATTATCTATTTTTCACCAGCACGGCATCACTTTATGCATTAAATAGTTGTCAGTTAATGAAAGAGCACTGGAAAGTAATCACCTTACCTTCTTTAAAGAAGAAGTTCTGGGAAAAACTAAACACCTGCTTCCCTCTGATGCAACATGGACCTCACAGAAAATGAAAAAAATAAGGGGGCCAGGCATATAGGCAGTAAGGTGATTTCATAAGCCTCCTAACAAAAATTTGTGGGGAGGGGATACACCTCACAAGCCTTATAAGCCTCAAAAATGTTGTGGGGGGATAAGGATACACAGACAGATGGACAGATATGGGTGGATACACAGACAGAGAACAAGGTGGTCTCATGAGCCTCCTTTTATTTTTTTTGAAAATAAAGAGTTTATGCTTCAAATTGGTTATAGTTATGTATTAGGTCAGAGATGGTGGAATCTGGAGAGATGAGAGGATTTTATATCCAAGATGAGAGAAACTAAAGAGAATTACAATATCTGATGAGCTTTGCTTTGATTCTTTCTTTTCTTTCATAATTTTATATTAGATTACCTTTCAAGATTTTGTTCATAATGATTTGGTTGGAAAAATAGCCACAGCATTCAGACTTAGCTCTGAATGGTTGAGTGCACAGTTTAGAGTTTTTATTTCAGAAAATGTGTGAGAGTGATTCTGTCTGCTTCATTAATGTTTAGGTTATTTAATAACACTGGCAATTAGTGCTTTCTTGTTAGTATCTTGTTTTGCTGAACAGTATCTTGCCAAGTGTAGATCATTGAATGGCACAATAACTCTGAATTATGAATTGGGAAAGGTGTGGAAGAAAGTGACAATGGTACATTTCAGTATGTGACGACCCATGGAAAATCGTGACAACTTACGAGTAAGTCAGAACAGGGTCTTCAGATTGAGACTTAAATCTGGGCCCTCCCAAATACAAAACAGGATTATGAAATATCACGAGACGCAGTTGGTTAGGTAAAACACCGCTTAATGTCATAACATAACGTTTTGTGGTTACCTCACACACACATACTCTAGACACCTATTTATAGGACTAATAACATCATATTATATTATATAATGTATTAATGTGATAGTATTAATAATATTTATTTAATAATTGTTCTAGAAAAGAAATGATTACAAATATTTGAACATGTGAAAATAATGGACAGAGCTAGGATGTTAATAAGGGCATGAGAAATAAAATTTAAAGGATGGAGACTTATGAGACAGTCTGTAGTAAGGTGGTTCAACTGGATACTAGAAGATATCAAAAAGAGAGGAAAGAACTGGCAAGAAATAAAAAAAGACAAGCTGTAAACTATTTAAATCAATGACCGGCACATAATTTTATGTATTATTTGGTGGGATTATGGCATCACAAATTTTGTGAACCCCTGGAATAATCAATAAAAGCTGGATATTGTATGCCACTTAGTATAACAAGCACTCATCAAAGGTGGAGCAAAGTGTGGAAATATAACTGAGTGTGATGTTTAGTCATTATAATATACTGTAGGTGCCTGGCTGGAAATGTCTGTGCACTATTTACGCATAGAGCCATGGTTTGTGTGTCATGATCTTCCTTTGATGTATGACATGCTTGATTTCAAAATGGAAAGAATTTTAATCAGTGTTTGTACTATTCTAACATTATTTCCAAAAGAGATTAATTACTGTCATTACTTTACCATATTGTAAATTCATCAAGCTCTGTAGGTAACAGGAAACCAAGCTGTTCTCTTTGCATTATATCATCCTGTTTACTGTTATTATGAACGGTTAAATGTGGGAAATGTTTGCGCCATTCAGTTGACAATGTTTTGTTTTCAAATATTCCTCCAATACTTAGTTGATTTTCACCAGCCTACATGGCATTGTATCCCAGAAGATAGAGCTCTTATTGTAAATGTTTTTATGTTGTGACATGACCCCTGAAACTAGAATAATTGAGTCAGAAGGTATTGTTCACTGCTTGGTAACAGCTCAGTAAACACGTATCCATTAACAGCCTGAGGCAGCAGTCGCTGTAGTGAGTTCTGAAATGTTGAGGGCACTTTATTAGAGACTCCTTTAAGTTTGTACAATTTTTCACAAACCTTTTTGTGCTTAAATTGCTGATATGGCAAGGCAGCAGAGGAGTTCTGACCTTTAAGGTATGTTTGCCATAGTAATTGGTTATGGCTTGGACAGCCGAGTTTCGATTCCTGGCAGGAGCTGGGGCTTTTATCTTCTTTGTCCAGACTGCAGTCTCTTATGCACATCCAGCCTTCTGTTTTGTAGGTAAAGTGGCCAGAACGTGAACTTGATACTTCACCACCATCTAATATCAAGACTAAGAATACATGGAGTTTTACCTCAACTGCCTACAAGTCTTCATTGCATGATAATTTGTTTTTATGGTTAATCGGTGCAATTAGGCATGTCAAAATGTAATGAGCATTTTTAGCTAACTTTCCTTGTTTTGAAAAAATAAATGTATGTGCATGAGACCACCTTTATGTGTGTGTGTGTGTGTGTGCCTCTTCTATTGTTGTGTGACATCGCCGCGCACGCATAACCTGCGGGCATTCCATAGCAACGGCTGTACGCGTCACATCGTGACACCTCCATTGTTGCTTGCGAGCATTACCTAGTAAAGACTAATGTTTTAGAGCCACGTCCCAGTAGAGGGTCTGTATGTCACAGTGATGTTACTTACGGTTTTGTTTAGTTTACTGGTTGTGGCTGCCTTGAATGTTCTTGCTGGGGCGGGAGTTCTGTTGTGTGTTGGTCGGTCATCATAGTCATTCGTTATGTTCGTTGTGGGTATTTTCGTGACGTCAGTTGTGTTGCCACCTTGGGTGTAGGGTTTGTTGTGTGCTGCTAGCGACGTTTTACTTATCGAGGCCACAGCCTTGGATGGCAGGATGACTGATGAATTAACAAGGATCTGGAAGGAAGCAGTTGTCGCCTAATCGAGCTGCTGATCTCAGAATTTGCTTGGATGAACAGAGGAAAACTAAGAAAACCATTAATTTAGTGTAGTCGATGTCCCAGCCGAGACTCGAACCGGGCACCCACTGAATGAAAGTCTACAGAGTTACCTCTTGACTGACAAATTCGGTAATTTCCGCACCTCTTTTAACTGTAGATAGAGAAAGAGTGATCAGTTATGCACCTTTTCATTGATACACTTATTACGATATATATGAAACACTACGTCAGATCGTTGTTCGTCAAACTGTGGTCCGTGGACCACTGATGGTTCATGGTGGTCTACCAGATGGTCTGTAGTCTATATATTATTGTATGGCAAATAATAAATGAAATAATGTAATTAAAAATGTGACCCGTCTTTGTTTAAAGAAAATTTGCTCTACATCGGTGGACAGAAAAAAAGGTTTTTATCAATTTTTTTCTTATCAGCAAAAAAATCCCAGTTGCGCGCTCTTTACGGCTAAGTGGAATGTTATGATAGCCGAGTGGTCCGCAGTTGCCGAAAGTTCGAGAAACGCGGCGTTGAATCATAAGTTGTCGAGATTTCTGTGTTTCTTACCAACAAAATAGATGCTGAGTCTGTTGTAGGATGCGATGGGATCTTGTATCGATTTCAGAGCCTTATATAAAGCATTCCTTAATCAAGACTTCCGCCTTTTGAGATTTGTTACCCTATTGGCTGGTAGATCATTATCAACGTTTCGGAGGAAAGAACTGCATCTTCAGGATAAAAGAGTAAGCCAAGCAAGGAAAGAAAGTCCGAGACCGTGGCGTCACATCTCAGAATAAAATATGCCTCAATTATTTGGAAATCCACGTAGAAATTATGAGGAAATCCACGGATAGCCTGAATGGGTATAACCCGTACTCTGATCGAAATTTTAAACTTGTGTTCCTTATATACAAATCAGGAGCATTACTAAAATGTGAAGTCCCTGTGCTTAATTAATTAAGCACCACACCATCAAGACATACTGTAGAGCACTTGATATGTTGCTTTACACACGGGGAAACAAAATCCGATTTCCACTGGCTGGGTGGGCCTTAGAGGCTGTGGAGAAGAAAAAAATATTGTCCTTGCCGGGAATTGAACTCCAGCCGACTAAGCCATCCCAGCTCATAAGGCGGATTGTTAACTGACCTAAAATAAAATGAAAATAGTTCCATGATAAAGCCTTCCTCAGCAGTCCACACCTAGTTAATCATCTAGTGAATAGCTTCCCTGATATTTAATAAGGGAACTCGAAGGTTCGTTCTTGTTACAAATAACAAATTCTGTCTCTCTAAAATATTTTTAATTTGATTTTACTATCTGGATGTACTTCTAGGTGATCTTTCTCCCTTGAGATTTTCAGACAAGCATTTCTCATTTACTCATATTGTTATACGTTACGTCAATCTGATTCTTGATTTGCCCTTACAACGTTAGACTTGAAGTAGGTCTGTTTGTTTTATATGAATGGCGAAGCTGGTTGCTCCTTTTCACTGAAGAACGTGGATTGAAGGTGTTTGAAAAAGAAGTGCTGAGGAAGGCATTTGGTCTTAAGAGAGATTAAACCGAACATGTAATCAAATCGGCAGACCCGTGGTTCAAGTCTCAGCTCGAAAATCGGTTGTATTAGGCCTATATGAGGTTTCTCATGGTATTTGTCTGTACCTCCGGGTAAATGTGGAGATGATACCTCAAGTAAGGTCCACATCCTTTCCAAAACATAATTCATTAAGAATCATACCATTTGGGGGAGCCGGAATAGCGCAGTTGGTACAGAGACTGGCTACGGGCTGGATGGCCGGTGGGTCGGAGTTCGAGTTCCGGTCGTCCTCCAGACCGGTTGTAAGGCCCACCCAACTTCATATTCAACCGGTATCGGGGGTTCTTTCCCCAGGGGTAAAGCGGCGGGGACATGAAGCTGGTCACTCACCTCTAACCAGTGCCGAGGTCAAGAATACGTGGAACTATACATCCACTTCCCCATGTGTCTTCATGGGGTAATGCGTAGTTGGATCTCAGCATTCACTTAAATGAATTGAAAAAAAAAAATTGTGTTTCGAACTTGCCACTGATGTGGGACTCTTTTGGTAGCCCGCTGGAAATTTTGCGGAAGATAGCATTTGTTGTTTAAAATCAGTTTAATTTTACTGATTATATTTTCACATGTTGTGTCTTGCACCGATCTCGGAATGATTTCATTCCCCCTTTGTGCTTTTCATCCGCAAGTGGTTTTGATCCCCATAATGAAATGTTTTTGCTGCGCACCGCCAGTTCCATTTGGCTCTTGTTAATTTAACAGCTTTTCATTTGAGCTTGTCAATAATTTTACTTCGCATGTGTGCATTTTACGTCAAGAGAAGGGCTTGTACTTAAACATGTTATGTTAGTACTCGACAGTTATTTTCAATCATGTACTGACGACTTATGGGAGCCGAGCTAGCTTAGTCAGTATAGCGACTGGCTACGGGCTGGACGACCGAGGGATGGGAGTTCGAGTCCCGACAGGGACAAAAATTGTACGAGTATCTTCTCCACGTTGCCCAGACCGGCTCTGGGGTCCACCCAACCTCCTATCCAGTGGGTACCTTGGGGTAATGCGGCTGGGGCGTGAAACTGACCACTCACCTCTAACTAGTGCCGAGGTCAAGAAAATGTGGATCTATACGTCCACTCCCCCATACGCCTTCATGGCACAGTGTTTAATTAGTTGAGCACAGGGACAACTTTACCTTTTTCTGACGACTTATACAGGCATGGAATAGCTTAACATGTAACGCAATCTCCTCCATAACTTGTGCTCTTCGCGAAATATAATTAGAACAAGACGTAGGGGAAGAATATTATTAAAACTGGCCTTACAAGGCCCTGGGGTTTACTCAGCCTCTAACAAAATGCGTGCCAGGAATTAATTTAACAATTTTCCTGGGGAGCAAAGCGCCGCCCTGCGCGTAAGGCTGACAACCTTACCGCCATCTTTGAGCCGATTGTCTAGATAATGTGGGACCCTCAGCGTCTCACAATCCTATGGGCCTCCACGGCCTGGTACAGGGAGAGCTTTACTTTTTTTTTTACTTACATAAATAGGAGGGTTGGTATGGACTGAATTCAACTGACTCAGGATCGGACCAGCAGAGGGCTCTTGTGAGCCCAGTAACGACCCTTCGGGTTCCATAAAATTTTGGGAAATTCTTGGGTAGCTGAACACTTGGCTGCTACTCAAGCATAACTCAGCTCCATGGAGTTAGTTCCTAAGCACCACGTCCTTGAGGATTATATGGAGATTAGAGGCAAAGCTCCACGCATTAGAGATCTTGAAGAAAGAGTGGCCATCTTTACACTCGGCCGGAAGATCCACCGGATCTACCAGGTAGGAGACTAGTTGGGTGTTACATCTGCTTTGCATTTTGTGACGTAAAGATATATCCTATCCCAGTCGAGAATCGAACTCCTACCAATCCGCGAATAACGGTCCCAGCTCTTAAAGGGGGTTCAATGCTTTGGAATTTAACCGATCAATATCACTGCGACAGGTTAACTTTTCCACCCGATATGAAGTAACAGCTTGTCAAAGCGTTAAATACATACAAATTTTAGTTGAATTAACCGTTGGTATTTAATAAACTTAGATCGACAGATATTCTATCACTATTTTAAAGCAGACTTCTATCATTGGTATTATTTCATCCGCTTAAAAGTAACGGTGGTCAGAAAATAAATCATTGGTTAAAATGAACTGTCATGCAAATTTACCATTAATTTAACTTCTACAATCCGTTGAACTAGATTGCTTTGTTATAAACAGACCCAGCCGAACATTGTACATGTTCAATATGTTTTAGATTGAACTACAGACATAATTAATGTCACCCTTCTTGTCACTGTGAACAGTTCGCTAGCACATTACATGTGCCTCTTGGTCTATAAAATTATATAGGGCATTGCCGTCTAATGGGTTCACTCCTGTTTCATATTACAGAAGCCCCTGGTTTAAGTCGTGGCTAAGAGATTGCCTGTCCTGCCTGAGTGTTATACGTGACTTTCATCAGTCCCTCCAAAGAAATACCTTGATAATACATCAAGTTAGGCCACGACCATTTCCTTGGAAATAATTATTCACTGATTATACTACAAATTTATGCTATTTACCTATCTATGGGCCGATCACAGTGGCCGCGCAGTTTAAGGCACGAACTCTCTTCGCTTGCTCGAACACTTGGATCGTGGGTTTGAATCCCGCTCAAGCCATGGGTGTCTGTATTATGTGCGTTTTTTTCTGTGTTTATGTTCTGTATATAGGTAGAAGCCTTGCGAAGGGTTGATCCCCATCCAAGTAGTTCTACGGACTGTGAATAAGATGAAGAAACTGAGAAAGCAGCCAAGGCCCAACAAAGGGCTGTAGAACCAAAATAATTATAATAATAATATATGGTAAGCACAGAGAAAACTAAGTATATGTTACTGTATCGTCACCAGAATGCAGGGCAAAATCATGACATAAAGATAGGAAACAGATGTTTTGAAAATGTGGCACAGTTCAGATATTTGGGAACAACGTTAGCAGATCGAAACCTGATTCATGAGGAAATTAAGAGGAGACTGAACTCGGGTAATGCTTGCTACCATTCAGTCCAGAACCTTTTGTCTTCTCGTCTGCTGTCCAAAACATAAAAATTACAATATGCAAAGCTATAATTTTGCCTGTGGTTCTGTATGGGTGTGAAACTTGGTCTCTGATATTAAGGGAGGAACATACACTGAGGGTGTTTGAGAAAAGGGCGTTGAGGAGAATATTTGGACCGAAGTGCGATGAAGGGACAGGAGGTTGGAGAAAACTGCATAGTGAGGAGCTTCATAACTTGTACTATTCTCCAAGTATAATTAGAATAATCAAGTCAAGGAGGATGAGGTGGGCAGGTCATGTAACACGAATGGAGGAGAAAATGAATGAATATAGGTTATTCATGGGAAAGCCAGAGGGAAAGAGACCACTGGGAAGGCCAAAGCGTAGGTGGGTGAGCAATATTAAAATGGATCTTAGAGAGATAGGATGGGATGGTATTGATTGGATAGATCTGGCTCAGGATAGGGACCAGTGGAGGGCTCTTGTGAGCACGGCAATGAACCTTCGTGTTCCATAAAACGCTTGGAAATTCTTGAGTAGCTGCTGAATTGGCGGCTCCTCCAGAAGGGCTCGGCTCCATGAGTAAGTAAGTAAGTAATGGCTCTACAGCCCCTTGTTGGACCTTGGCCGCTTTTTCAGTTTCTAAAACCTATACGCGCTCGGTAGGACTCCTTATTTTGAACTTGATATTTTGCCTTTGCTGAGATAATTATTTTATGTTACAATTTACAGATTTGGGGTTGAACGCAAGGCTGACGAATATGCTCCGTAAAGGAATTGTTGTTGCGAAATCCAAAGAAGACACATCTAGGACGGAACAAGTTGGCTGAAACCGCGAAGTGTGACTTGTATTCGGGAGGTATCCGGTTTGAATCGCGGCCGGAACACCGATTATCCTGTTTAAAATATTTCGCTGTTTTTCTCTTTCCTCCAGTCAACAGTCGAGGTACTACTCCATATACATTATTTACAATTCATCATTCAGTCTCAGCCAGTCGTTCCCTCTGTGATCTGACAGCATCGTTAAATAACCTACAAATAAAAAAATAAAGAAAGCCGTCTTATGGGATGAGGCGCCGTGTAGATATTGTATTAACCGACGTTTCGGATGAACGTATCGCCCCAATCTTCAGGGTAGAAGCAAAAAAGAAAAATCCTCGAGCGAGGAATCAGCGTGAGCAGGTGTTGTGAGGTGCTCTGAAACGTCGGTTAATACAATAACTACACGGCGTCACATCCCAGAATGCGGCTTTCTTCATAGTCACCGCCGTGAAAACCTCAAATCTTACAAATAAAATAAAGATATTTTTAAAGTCAAAAACGTAATTTTTCTTCATCTTTCATAAACTTACAATACTAAAGAACATGGACTATTCTGAAAATAACTTGTCACTTTTGTTTATCATTTAGTCGTTACTAACTCGTCTGAAGGCATGCTAAGAAGAACAGAACAAAAACTCTTAAACGCACTGTAATAACTGGATCAGTGACGTCCCATATTACCTTGACTGGTACACTTTAGTCGAATCCAATACACCCACGCCAGTAAGTTGCTGCTTGCATTGAGGACCACAGCGGTTTACGGAGAACTTTGGTATGAAATGCGATTTGAATTACAGCATCGTTACGGTCTTCACGGTTGGTAATTTCAAAAGTCCTTGTACGTTTATATATACATGGAAAGTTTGGAAACTTGTTACTAACTTGGCGTAGTTTTCATTCTTATATATATTTTTGTGGTACTTGAACATGTTACCGTTCCATAGCATGGGGGGGGGGAAGTTGTCGCTGTTAATAATGCATTGAAGAAACTCTCCGCTTTGGGCATTGTGAAGCAAGTAACTATAGAGTAATTTAAATGTAGACTTTTGTAAGTTAAGATATTCCGTAGGGATTTAGTAAAGGAATAAAGGAAAGACGGTTTGGTCCTGCGATATCAATGAGAAAAATCTGAAATGTTATTTACAATATGGAACAAGTATCGAAAGGATGAGGACCAATTGTAAATTTAATATTGAAGTATTTTTTTTATTGCTACTGGGGTGGGACTAAGTCCCTTGTACTGCGGCCACTTCTGGCCTATTGTACCAGCCCAAGATTATAGGTGAGGATGATTGTGGAGCAATTGGTGGAATGAAGATTGGCAGGGGAAACCGAAGTACTCGGAGAAAACCTTCCCCAGCGCCACTTTTTCCACCACAAATCCCACTTGACAAGACCCGGGATCGAACCCGGGCCGCCGCGGTGGGAAGCCAGCGACTAAACGCTTGAGCTATGGCGCGGCCAATATTGAAGGAAGTGGATGTGATTGAAGATGAAATTCGGTTAAAAGTGTTGTGGCGTTGAAGGGGAGTTAAGGAAGGGTGACGTCTTTGTATTTTAAGTCAACTGACGCGAGAATAATTGGTCGAAATTAATATTGTCACGTGTATTGTGGTACGCGTCACGAAAATAACAGGTTATATACCGGATGATTGGATTTATTGTCACTTCGGTTGCAAGTCATCTTAACGACAATTATAGCGCTATCACTATTCTACACAATTTCAGTTCACCGTTGCACTCGCAAGGGGATTCTCCGTCTTCACTAGTTGTCTCCTGGCAACGGATCTCAGGACAAAAACTAGCACTTCCAATTATTATGAAGTCTTCTTATTTCATCTCCAATCCCTATGTACTCCTCTGTTTAATTTATACTCAACTAAGCTTCATAGTTCACTAAGAACATGTTCCATTCTCGTCCTCGTACTCTCAACTGCACTGCACTGAACTAGGCTACAACAGATCCTCGTTATGTAGGCTCCGCACGGACCCCACAGAAAACACAAATCACTTATTGCTACCTAGCCCGGCCATTGTCTCGCTGGCTGCTGCCTGGGAACGAGCTATAACATCCGTCATATTGTTGCCTGCGCGTATCGCGGGGGGTTTATCGAGCCGTTGCCTAGCAATGCTTTGAGCAAATCCGGTATATTATTATTTTGGTCGAAGAATCTGAAGCAGAAGATCATAAGCTTGATTTTCTCGGAAAACCTGGTGTTATCATTGTGTTTTCTCTTGTTCATTCTGCGCGGAACCACAGAGTTAATACGTGGCATCATATAAAGCTTCGTCTCTCTTGGAGGAAGAGAGACACAGCAGATTGAATCTGAATTAGACGAAACACACTCTCGGCGAATTAATCAAACTTTTATTAAATCACAAAGAAGGAAAACCTGAACGGAAGAGACTGTTTGGGAGATAATATTAAAACGGAGCTTCAAGGAATAGGATTTGAACGTGTGGATTAGATTCATCTGGCTCAGGATAGTGTTCAGAGGTGGCATCTAAATCTGAGGGTTCCATAAAATTCTGCGGATTTATAGATTAGCTGAGGGACACTGTTCCTTGAAGTTAGAAGGAAACATTCAATTTCGTTTCAATTTTACACTTGTCGTATGCGTGAGGTGTGTAATTTGTAGATACTTCATAATCTTACGTGGTATGCCTACACACCGCCTACACCGTCGGTATATACACTCACGTATACATGTATATATCGCACTTCTAAGCACCTTGCTACCTGAGCTCCAATTAGTGGAGTTCAGTGGAAGATTACAGATGTGGCGTGTGTAGTTGCAAATCTGCCCTGGAATTTTAGCTGTTGCGTTCTACACATGAACGCAGTTAGGCTTATCGTCTGTGGGTTATTGGTTCTACTCAGTCAAGTGCTCGAAATAATTCATCCGAAAATTTTACACGTTAGCAAAAAATATATCATTTGTAACAATTAGAAATCGACGCCATTCTATCGATTCTCGTGTTATTTAACAACTATATACAAACTACAGGAGTTATTTAAACTTGCATGAGATTTGGGGTGAATGCAATTGGTAGGCAGATACAGTTTTTTTAACTTAAACCCCACGATCCATAAATCACTTGAGATATCTCTTATCTTTTCTGAAAGTCACGATTGAATTCGCCCCTGGTCTCTTTTTGCTCTTCATTATTTCGACATTTGCAGTAGTTAATCACAGCGTCGGAAATCTAAGAGTTTCTTGTTAAAAACCTGAAAGTTAGAGGAAACTATGTAGTGTGTCTCGGAAACTTAGTAAGTTTAGTTTGTGAAGTTAAAAGCGCTTGGAATAGCGTTTTCTATTTCTCACTTTAGTGTTTACTGAGCATGTTATTTTCAGTCTTTACAACTGTAGAAATGAGAAATTGCTGATTTGGTGTGGGGAAACATATAAAAGGTAAAACTGTCCCTGTAACAGGCCGTGAAGGCTCATCGGGGTTGAGAGTTCGAGGCTCCCACCTCTTCTAGACAGTCGATTCACAGATGGCGGTGAGGTTGTCATCCTTACACGCCGGCCACAGCCCCTTATCCTCAGGAAGATTCCAAGTACTCATTTCTGTTAGAGGCTGAGCCGACTGCAGGACCATAGTGCGGCTGAAAGGATTAGGTGAATTGAAAAATCCAATGACCTCATCGAGAATCGAACCCGCGACTTTCCAGCTTGTAGCATAGTGCCTCAACCAACCACTATCGCGTGCCCCAAGGCCTTGATAATTAAGAGAAAGTATTTAATCACATTTTTAACTAGAAAAGTTTAATCAGAAAACAAATTTAATTCTGTGTTATACACGCATAATTAATTATCAAGGCTTTCAAAGAAATTTAACACAGATTTTATTGTGCGTATGGTGTCCTGCGTATTTTGTTCTTACACTTGACAGCTTCGACAGCATGATTATTGGTGTTTTCAAGTAAATTGTCTCTGCTCTCTTTCCATGAGCGTGTAGCAAATATTACGGTAACTCCATGAAGCAGAATCGTTGAAAAGTCAATATTCACTCACTCCACTCTTTTTTTCTTGAAAGTCCACTACAGTGTTCTCTTCACGTCTGCTCCTTCTCCAAATTCGTATTTTGGTGATTTGGTCATTGTCTTTGTATGCAATGACATTTAAACCGAAATATAATGAGAGAGTGCCGCTAAAATACGCCGTTCCAAATTTTAGTTAAAGCTTAGGGTGTAACTAATTCGAGTCGTCGATAAAAGCTTTCAGGATTCCCGACTGTTCAGTATCGTGAATGTTACTGGTTGCGAATTTGAAACAAGTTAGACCAAAAGTTCGTATCCTGTCACTAATTTATAGGACGGATCACTTTTTGGTCATTCCATGTGGTCATCCAAAGAGGTCGCGCACCATTTAAAAAAAATAAAATTTGTACACTTATTTCTACATATTTTCACACTTCAAAAATATTTTTTAAAAAATTGTAAACCGCTTGGTTCTCCCGGTACAGCCGTTTTTATAATGCGAAAAAACGCGTTTTCGGCTCAAATGGAGGTTTGCGTTATCTTATAGATTTCGGTAACAATTGAAGCTAGAAACTCCAATGAAAATCCGATTTGTTTCTTATGATATGGACTATAAATCATATCATTACAAGGTTTCACTCAACTCACTTCCTCTAGGTCTAATTGAGCTCGAAACTTACCCATCGATTTTGGGAGAAACGGTATTTTTGACCTTCAGAAACCAAGGGGAGGGGGAAAGTATCAGATCCGTGGTTTCTACCCTTTGTTGTTACCTACATGAGGAATATAATCACATAGTTTTGAACCCCGTACCTATTTTCCAAAAATTTTCAGGTGCTTCCAAACTTTGCTCTGGGCCCCAAATCAGCCATTTTTAACATCTCATATCTCCCGTGGAGAAGCTCCGAAAATTTTGAAACTCATAGAAAATAATGCTCTATTTCAAAGTAACATGGAGTTAAAATTAAAAGTTTGATATTCAACTAATAGCGACGTTTTTATAATGCGAAAAACGCGTTTTCGCCTGAAATGGAGGTTTGCGTTATCTCCCATATCTCGATAACTATTGAAGCTGTAGAATCCAATAAGAAACCAATTTGTTCCTCATGATATTGACTATAAATCATATCATTACAAGGTTTCACTCAACTCAATTCCTCTAGGTCTAATTGAGCTCGAAACTTGCCTGCTGATTTTGGAAAGAAAAAAAAACGCTATTTTTCACCTTCAGAAACCAGTGGGAGTGGGAAAGTATCAGATCTGTGGTTTCTACCCTTTGTTGTTTCCTACATGTGGAATATAATCACGTAGGTTGAACCCCGTACCTAGTTTCCAGAATTTTCCTGGAGTTTTAAAACTTTTCTCTGGGCCCCAAATCGGCCATTTTAAACATCTCATATCTCCGGTTGAGAAGATCCGAAAATTTTGAAATTCATAGAAGATAATGCTCTATTCTAGAGTAACTTGGAGTTAAAATTACAAGTTTGATATTCAACCAGTAGCTAAGTTGTGGGCACTTTGATTCTTATCAAAAAAAATCAATACCTCAACAATTGGCTTACCTGCATCCAGTGGTATTAGTTCTTTGTGTACTCCGATGAAAATTGTCCAGTTCGTTTGAGTGTACACGTAGTTCAGTAAGTGTCCACTATCATGATGTCTTCGAAATCATCGGACTTAGATGTTTTATAACACCTGACCGTGTTTTCCTCCAGAGGGACGACCCGGTGCCCCTTCTTGTGTGGGGCAAAGTTTTGCACTTTTGGAACCTGCTTTTTAAAATGATTTCATTTCTTGCAACTTCCTCTTTTGGCACAAAAAGTAAACTATCCCAGGCCTTCCATCCGTGTCCTGCCGCTATCGCGGCTCCTTAACTGAATTTAGCACTCAACAGAGAGAAATCTGATGACGTTATTGCGATGAAAGCAAAATCATACTTGCTGAGTCCCCAATATCTTAAGATTTTCGCAGATGTTTCAATCAATGAATTGCTGGATTTGCTGTGTCAGGTCGCTTGCTCAATACTCTGAATTGGGGAGCGTAGAATATTCGCTGAATGCTGTAAGGGGATAGAGAAAATTCAGTCACCAAGTTGGGGATCGCTGAAATAGACATATGCCATCGGCTGATGTGAAGTTATGTTCCGTGTTCGCATATAAGTTAACGGCGCACGGTTTGGTGCTTGAGTGGGAGCTATTTATCTTTAATATTACAGAGTTCTGTTAAAACCTACAACGACACCAAAGCGCCCTTCACAATAAGGACGGAGATAAGTATGACTTCTACCAGGATACAAGTGTTATAGGTGTCTGAAACTGTCGCCCGTATTTATTTATCAATCACTTGACATTTTTTATTGCTAGTGGAGTACTGCGGCCACTTCTGGCCTATTGTACCAGCCCCAGATGATAGGTGAGGATGATTGTGGAGCAATTGGTTGAATGAAGATTGGCAGGGGAAACCGAAGTATTCGGAGAAATTCTACCCCAGCGCCACTTTGTCCACCACAAATCCCACTTGACCAGACCCGGGATCGATCCCGGGCCGCCTCGGTGGGAAGCCAGCGACTAACCGCTTGAGCTATGGCGCGACCGTATCACTTGACATTGATAGAGGGCATGTCGATGCCACTTCATTCATTCATTCATCATTGACTCTACAGCTCTTTGTTGGACCCTGGTTTATTCTTCAGTTTCCTAGACATTTTTACCCAGACTGTAGGACTCCTTGGACGAGGGATCAGCCCGTCGCAAGGCCACTACCTGCACACAGGACAGAACAAACTCAGAATAAATGTACACAGACATCCATGCCTTTGAATCGGATTCGATTCCACGATCCCAGCGTTCGAGCGAGCAAAGGTAGTTCATGTCTTAGATCGCGCGGCCACTGTGATCGGCTATCAATAACACATGAGGGCAAAAATAACACAATAAGCACGTGAAATGTTAGGGAGAGATACACGAAGAAAACGAGGCATCAGTTGAAAACAATATATATCGTTAAAACATAAAAATAATACGTACAAGAAGGAAAACAGAGCTTCGTAACATCAAACAAACAGAAACAAATCAAAATTGAAGTAAATAAACTGACAATTTAAGTCAGCAAAATCAGCAACATTTCCGACTAAAATCATCATTGATAGAGTCCTCAACGAGGTAATAACATTAATGTATAAGCAGCTGCTTGAAGTTCTTTTGAAGTGATTTTCTTTTACTTTGTTTAACGTATTACTATAAAGTCTTCTCCCCTGCAATTATGAATTTCAGCTTCGTGTACATACTGATGATTTTTTTATTGCTAGTGGGGTGGGACTAAGTCCCTTGTACTGCAGCCAATTCATGCCTGTTGTACCAGCCCTATATGATAGGTGAGGGTGGTTGTGGAGCAATTGGTGGAATGAAGATTGGCAGGGGAAACCGAAGTACTCGGAGAAAACCTACCCCAGCGCCACTTTATCCACCACAAATCCCACTTGACCAGACCCGGTATCGAACCCGGGCCACCGCGGTGGACATACTGGTGATAGTAAGAGCTAGATTTGATGTTATGAACATGATGCTACCCTTATATTCTCCAGACTTGTTTCATAAGTGTGCAAGGAAAATACAGGATGTCCGGATGAAAGGTATCCAAAATAAAATCATTATATCTCAGAAAGAATTCATTATACACATTAATGGGTTACACCATTACAAAGGGAAATTATCAGTGTTTCTGCGTATATAACTTTCTCAATAAATTTAAATGTTGGCTACTCGAACATGCTACAATACTGGAGGAACTGAACTGCGTGCAGTTTTATGATACCCGTGCTGTACTAATGTATTCACGTCCTAGTTTTATGCCCCGACCTTTTTCCTCGAAATATCTGGCATGATGAGCAACACGTGTTACAGGTGGGAGATGATCATCAACGGGTTTCGGATTGTGTCATTGGCAGGCTAAACGCAGGAATTTAGTTTTTCATTGATTTGTATAGTAATATTCATCGAAAAATGAATTCTTTGAAAGGCACGGTTTCTGCAGTAGTAGGCGAATAATAACACTTACTTACTTACTTACTTACTTACTTATGGAGCTGAGCCCATCTTGAGGAGAAGCCAAATCTGCAGCTACTTAAGAGTTTCCCAGAATTTTATGAACCTGAAGGTTCATTACCGTGTTCACAAGAACCCTCCACTGGTGCCTATCCTGAGCCAGATCAATCCAGACCATATCATCCCATCCTATCTCTCTAAGATCCATTTTAATATTGTTCACCCACCTACGCTTTGGCCTTGCCAGTGGTCTCTTTCCCTCTGGCTTTCCCACGAATAACCTATATGCATTCATTTTCTCCCCCATTCGTGCTACATGCCCTGCCCACCCCATCATCCTTGACTCGATCATTCTAATTATACTTGGAGAAGAGTACAAGTTATGAAGCTCCTCATTATGCATTTTTCGCCAACCTCCAGTCACTTCATCTCTCTTCGGTCCAAATATTCTCCTCAACACCCTCTTCTCAAACACCCTCAGTCTATGTTCCTCCCTTAATGTCAGAGACCAAGTTTCACACCCATACAGAACCACAGGAAAAATTATAATTTTGTATATTCTTATTTTTATGTTTTTGACAGCAGACGAGAAGACAAAAGGTTCTAGTCTGAATGGTAGCAAGCATTATCGCAGTTCAGTCTCCTCTTAATTTCCTCCTGAATCAGTCTTACAGGGGGAACGCGGTAGTGTAGTTAGTTGAGGCACTATGCTATAAGCCGGAAGGTCGCGAGATCGAATCCCGATGAGGTGGATTTTTTCAATTTACCTAATCCTTCCAGCCGCACTATGGGGTCAACTCAGCCGCTAACAGAAATGAGTACCAGTAATATTCTTGGGGGTAAAGGGCAGCCGCCTCGTAAGGCTGACAATCTTACCGCCATCTATGAGCTGATTGTCTAGAAAATGTGGAACCTCAACATCTCACAACCCTATGGGCCTCCACGGCCTGTTACATTGATACCTTTACTTTTTACTTACTTTGCCCGTTAATACGGAAGAGTGTTTTAGGTTAATCGACTTCTGGGCCATTCTTTGCATTGGAGTTTTGTTCCCGGTATGGAAAGATTTTACTCTTTCCCACAGCATGCAGGCCTGTTCTTGCTCTAGTGGCGAGATTGAAAATGCTATATTTCTAACCTACCTAACATCTTGTAAGATTTGAGGCTTTCACGGCGGTGACTATGAAGAAAGCAGTCTTCTGGGATTTGGCACCGTGTATATGTGGTGTTAACCGACGTTTCGGAGGAACGTATCGCCTCCATCTTCAGGGTAGAAGAAAAAGTATAAGAAATCTGCAAGCGACAACACCGTGAGAACGGTAAAAGCAGACTGGAAATAACACCACATATACACGGTGCCAAATCCCAGAAGACTGCTTTCTTCATACCTAACATCTTCTTGGCATGGTGGTGAATTAAACCCTGAGATAACTTTATATTTCTTTATGTTTATAGTATTTGGAGTTTAGAAATTTTGCTGTCTTACATTAATGCTACAATAATAAATTAATGGTATAACAATTTTGTTATCACAGGAACAACGTAAGGGTATTCTGCATTTTTGTTAGTCGCGCATATTTTTCAGGGATGTTTATGCCGTTTTACATTTAAACTGGATGAAATTTCCTTAAATAGGACGACCGGCCTAGAGTTAACGGTCTGTGTAATGAAAAAAGAAACAGATATTATGAAGGTTTTAAGTTGATACCAACCCTCTTTATATTGTCACGTGATTGAGTGTGACAATAGATGGGGTTTGGATTGGTAATCGGATTTATTTGGTTCTTAAATACACAACTCGTGACTTTACAAATTACAATCACACAAAGGCTAGTGTTCTCAGTCACGGTCTTCACTAAGCTGCTTGGTAATGGCTTCTAACAATTCACGTCCTCGCAGGCTGGGGGTCATCTCACACCAACCTCCTACTCTTTGACTCAGAGTTACTTTACGACCGGCGCTTTACCGTCAATCAGTTTTGGTGACAAGCCCTTTGAGAATCACGACTAATATTTTTTTTAACTGGGTCTCTCGCTTACAGTTGCTGCTGGCCCTCCCCATCGCAGTCATTCTCAGGTCCGTGTCCCTCGGGGCCTATGACCATATTTTACTCTCTGAGATTCGAAACTCCCCCAACCTGGAATACTAGGTCCCCGTATTTATACCCCCCCAGGTACAGGGTGGCCCGGTTATACCTCCAGGGATTGGCTTCCATTTTCGTCGCCTCCTACGATTCGCAGGGGTAAAGCGAAGGTATTAGACACCACCTCCACACGGGATATTATTATTATTATTATTATTATTGGAGGGGGTGGGTTTCCCCATGCACCGCGACCAGTGGTCCATTGTACGTCCCACTTAGAGACTATTGTTTGGGCGGGAAATGTCCTTATAATTTGGCTCAGAGGCCTTCTTGAGGCATGAGGTTCTTTTACGTGCCGTAAAGCTACGACACGGGACCCACGGCTTGAAGTCCCTCCCGTAGGACTTGTTCCCTGAATTTTTCCGCCCTTAAAAATTCCACGACCTCCGCCGGGTTTGAACCCGCGTACCTTGAGTCATGAGGTGGGAACGTTACCCCTAGACTACGGAGGCCGCTTACACGGGATAGTAACTGGATTTTAAAAGTCAATGTCACATTGCCACTGACGGTCAGTCAGTCATAAAGTCTTGGTGTCTCTGGTCGTGATCCTCAAGGGACTTAGCGCCAAGACGAACTGATTGGTGGTAAACCGCCGGTTGTAAAGTAACTCTGACTCTGACTCTAGCCCGTGAGAAGGCTGGTTCGAATACTCACCGTAGTCTTGGGAGCCGTAGGAGCCGACGGAAAGTAACCCAGAGTCTGGGGATATAACTGGGCCACCCTGCTGCTGGAAGAAATAAATACGGGGATTTGGACCTCCAGGCTGTAGAAGCCTTGAGACGATAAAATATGGCCATGAGTCCCGCGGTACTTAGACCTGAGAATGCGTTGGCGACGGCCAGCAGCATTTGTAAACTACAGATCCGTCTTCTCGTCAGAGAGGGTGCCACACATCAACAAACCCGTAACTGTCTGACAGTAAGACAGATCCTGTCTAGGGCCCCAGATTGAGCTTGATACCAAGACAGACTGGCCGACTGACCGTCGGTCGTAACACAACCTTGACTTTGACTCTGGGTGAGGTAGACGAGTCGCGAGACAGCCGCCGGCCATTAAGGACATGAACACGGAAACTGAGATATCTGCATTGTTGGAAGCCGTTGCTAGGCAGCCAACCCATGAGAATATAGAATGCAGCATAAGCACTGCAGTATAGCGAATTGTTAGTGTAAATCAGTGAAACGATTATACTTGAAGTTACGATTTATGAGTCCAATAAATCCAGTTACCAATTTAAACCTCGTTCCTTATCACTGAACACGTGACAATAGTAAAGGATATCTTTGGGTGTTATAGGCATATGCTGGATGGTCTGTGTACGACGTTACAAACTTCGCCTTCCCACTCTTGTGATGTCAGGCTTACAGCCGTAGAGCTTCTAATGTTTTGTGCACTGCTTTTCCACGTTTCGTCTACGAAGATCCGTACCAGATTTACAACAGCATTTCTTTAAAATTGTGTACTTCCTATTGTATAGCGAAACTGTCTGAAAAATATGTGGAAAGGAGCCAGGTTTCACATTTCTGTTGTAATGAAATATCAGGCTTTGTTTGAGATGTCAGAGAGCGCTTCGAGTCCACTCATTGTATGAGCTCGAGTGTTCAGATGAACCTGTTTTTATATAAAAACTCTTCCAATTGAACCGTGTAAGGTCATACTTCCACGAGAAATACAAGTGTTGACCGAAGAGATTTCTGTTGGGTAGAGAGGTTCTTTAGAAAGGGCTGTGCAGTGTATGAGCTGGTGTAGGCAGATCCCGGACGAGGCATCTCTTTGGTGGCAGAGCCAGTTCCAGTCCTTCTAATCGAAGAAGGCCAAGAGATTAATCCGTAATAGTTATGATGATGGTAATTATTTTTTACTCATATTTCTGATGCCAGCTTATCAGTTCTACGTAGTCCTAACGTGGCTTTTCTCAGCCCTTCGGAAAAATGACTGGATCTAGTTTTTATAACATAATTCATTGAATTTTGTACAGTCGTGGATAGACCAAGCAAGATGTATTGTAACAAAATCGCTTTATTTTTGCATCTCAGGATCCGTAATTTTATCACTATAATTTGAAGAAAAATACAAGGTATGAAGTTCCTCGTTTTTTATTTTATTAATCTTCCGGTTACTGTTATGAAATATTCAATAGCCAATATCAGAATTCATGCCAATATACTAAAAGAAAAGATAATGCCTTAAAAATTCGGGAGATGAATGAAATTATAATATTTTTGTTTGGACGTTACCAAGAGAGAGGAAGTTAATGAAATCGGATCCATACTTACCTTTATATAACCAAAGAAAGAAAATAATAATTCAGTTCAGTTCAATTCTTTATTATTTATGTGCTGCGCCAACAGCAGCAAGGCCAATTACAGACTCAGCACAATGTAGGTAGAAGTGGACAAACACAATAATAATAATAATAATAATAATAATCCCACCTCCAAAATATCTAGAGCAACTTTAAAATGTTTTTGAATAATAATTGTATAAAATTCAGCCAGAGACTTTTCAAAACTTGTACGAGTCCATACCAAAAAGAATTCGATTGTATTGAAGGGAAAAGGTGGTCCCACACCGTATTAATAAAGAAATATGTACGGTGTCTGTAGTGTTTCCTTTATTTCGTCCAACCCGTTATAATTACATTATGGACCCAGGAATCGTCGCTGTCCAAAATTAAGTTAATTATGCCTATATATGTAATTTTTAAGTTTTGAATTTGATCCGGCCGACAGCAGGTTTTAACCAGCCTATTTCAGTCGGCTATGTAAATCCATTAACAAGCCAAACAAAGTACCGACATGTACCACGGATAAACTCTGCTGGTAGATGGATAATAATAGTAAAAGTGGTGTAACAAATGAAATGTTTGAATAGAGCACGGAGTAAGCCATATACACTTAAGGTACATTGTAGGGTAGCTGCTGAGTTGTGGCAATGCTCTATTCATTAACGCCCTCGTACAGAGAGGAGTGGAAAGGACTGCAATGGCCCTGGAGTGCTGTGGGATCCCATGGGATACGAATAAATGAAAGCAAGACTGAACTATTTTATACATACTTGTTACATGTCCGATACTGATAATAGGTGTTTTGTACCCAGAAAATGCATACAGGACAAGCGAGAACGTCGCATCGATCCACGTATTATCCGTAAGCGTTGTTCGTAAAATTGCTAATCTGATTTGTCTTGATGATTATTTACTATGGACACAAATTTGTTGTTCGTGGGATTAGGCCTACTTGGTTTCCAGACATTGTTTGTCTTATAGTATTCAGAACACAGTCCAGTGTTTTGTCTGAAATACTGCACGACTGGCAACCCAGAAACCCAGCAACCCTACGTACAGTATATGAACGTCAGAACCATTTAAAATAAATATATTTTTGCAAAGATAGCAGAAGACGCGAGTATTACTCTACATAGAGACGTAATTTCATTTTCCCTTGTATTTCGTTAAACTTTAACCAACTGAGGGAATGCTTCTGATGATCTTATTACCGTCATTATATTCATATTTCATATCATAAACGGATGTTCCCGAAGATGAAATTCTTACATAATTGGTGAAGTTTGATTTGATACCCATGTAAAATAGGGATCATATTTGACCACTTTACGTAAATATTGTCCCGTGTTTAAGTGACTATAGAAGGGGTTTGGATTGGCAATTGGAATTATTGACACTTACAGATCGTTACTATAATTAAGTATAGCCCTATCACTAATTCACACACTCAGCTATTCACTACAACACGCACTTAGTCCTTTCAGTCTGCTGTGTTCTCACCAGTCGTCTGGTAAGGCTTCAACGGCGGACGTTCCCCTTACTCTCGATTCCGGAACTATCACCGGCCTCAGCTACCAGCTTCAGCTTACAGGGACTGAACCTCAGCAGTCCTCTAAGGCCGCTTTCAGACAAGACACACAGTGTCCAGCGACTGAAAATACATTAGCGTGAATACTAGCGTTCACACAAAAGTCTCAGTGTCCCATGTCCAAGACACTGTGTCGCAGCTGTGTCTTTCCCCTTCAGTGGCCGAGACACTGACTTGTGGTCTGGCCACTCGAAGTGCAGTGAGTTGTATGCTAGCGTTTAGACGAGACATACAGAGTCTAGCGTCATTGATGAAATAAGCCGACACACAAACACGAACTGTGTAATATTGTGATTAGCTACATACAGATCTTTCTCCTCCACATAAATTCTGAAGGAAGGAAAATAAAAGCAGCCCGACAGGTATTACAGTTGATTATTTTACCGTCTAGTGCAAACAGATGTACTGTATTTATGTCAAGGAATCTCACAGCGTAAATAGCCCTTAGGGGTTAATGTCGTCCATCAAGTTAATGAGTGGCTCAAGCGGTTAGTCGCTGGCTTCCTACCGCCATGGCCCGGGTTCGATCCCGGGTCTGGTCAAGTGGGATTTGTGGTGGACAAAGTGGCGCTGGGGTAGGTTTTCTCCGAGTACTTCGTTTTCCCCTGCCAACCTTCATTCCACCAATTGCTCCACAATCACCCTCACCTATCATCTGGGGCTGGTACAATAGGCCAGAAGTGGCCGCAGTACAAGGGACTTAGTCCCACCCCACTAGCATTAAAAAAAGTTTAATGAGTGAATAATTAAGAACTCAGTGGGGATGTCAATGAAGAGCTTTCTGCCGAATCATCTAGTTTGCTGCTTTCTGGTTTCACCTTTTAAAAAAACTGGCTTGAAACACTGAACTTCTGCCACACATCTCGTTTAACTTGCGTCCGTTTAGTTGCCTGTAAATTGAGTTTTCTTTTCAATGGTTCTTCCAGCTCATTCAGGGCCCAGCCTCTTATTCAGTTCCGTATTCATTTTTCACAGACGGTTGGATTCCTTAGGCGAGTGATCAGCTCGTCGCAAGGCCGCTATCTAAACGCAGGACAACACAAACACAGAATAAACTCATACACACACCAAACATCCATGCCTTGAGTGGGATTTACCCATTATCCCAGCGTCCGAGCGAGCGAAGACACTTCCCCTCAGACTTCGCGGCTACTGTGACCGACTGTACGGATATTAAATAGGAATAAGAATATCTTAGGCCGGGTACAGACTAGCGAGCTGTTGCATGTAACGTAACGCTTACTGTAACCACGTCTTCGTATGGACGACACGTCCACAGTCGTCATGTAACCAGCTTCGAGCGACCCGATCCATAGTGCTCGTGGTGAGCTCGTCATGAAGACATAGCGATTCGCAACGCTACTCCTGGCTCGGAGGAAACGTACACATTTAGGAGCAAGCGATTGTGGCGTCCACGAGCCTCCTGCGAGTCCCTTTGTGTTCGCAGCAAAAACCGACAAGGTAGTGGCTCGCCGGTCGTGTTACAGAGCGCGCTCGAAGTACGTTCGCGAGCGTGGTTCGGAAGGTGTCCACACTAACAGTGTGGTTTCAGTAACCATTACGTTACATGCAACAGCTCGCTAGTGTGTACCCGGCCTTACGGCTCCATTTAATTGTACAAAATAGACATAGCACTATAATGCTTCTTGTTCTCTTTTTGTTCTCCATTGATATTAATATGTGTTTGTTTGTTTGTTTGTTTGTTTCTTTTATTGCTAGTGGGGTGGGACTAAGTCCCTTGTACTGCGGCCACTTCCGGCCTATTGTACCAGCCCCAGATGATAGGTGAGGGTGATTGTGGAGCAGTTGGTGGAATGAAGATTGGCAAGGGAAACCGAAGTACTCGGAGAAAACCTGCCCAAACGCCACTTTGTCCACCACAGATTCCACTTGCCCAGACCCAGGATCGAATCCGGGACGCCGCGGTGAGAAGCCAGCGACTAACCGCTTGAGCTATGGCGCGGCCTTACATTCCCCTAACCTGCTGATAATATCAGTACAGGCACACTTGCTGCCCGCAGGGACAATAACATTAATATATGTTGCTTAATGTCTGTCGTTTCACTTGTCGTACCCTCGCTACGTTCAGTAAAATGCGGCATTCTCGCTAAATGCAGACATGACGTTCTAATCCAACCTGTAACCCTATAAATGTGTTCTGTCGCTGTTTAAACAAAGAGGCGGTTCTTCAATGAATTAATGAAGGAGCTTTCCGGCGCTTGACTACAGGCTATATAAAGGGGATCGTATATACGCATCAGACCGTGTTAAAGAATTCTTGTTAAGGACAGACACGCATGCAGAGATGTAACTCGTAAAGTTCTCAAACGACTACTAACATAATGCGCAGATCTATAACATTTGTCGAATGACATAACCATCGATGAAAATTTTCAGGATTCATTTTCAATTTTATCCTCGCTGTTACATGGCTGGACATTGTTCATCGGCTTGAGTTCATTTAAACCGCACCGTCCTGGGAACTGTAGGCTGTTTCCATCGTCAAGGGAAGAAGTTCCTGCTCGTTTGGACCTCTCAGGAAGGGTCAGGTTCGATCACCGGGCCCTGCGGAATATAAACGTTTTCTTCCTTACATCTGATGACGGGAACAGATAGAAACACCGTGCTTGAAAAAATTAAGATTGTGGATATTGCCCTAAAATATTCATACCTTGTTTAAGATCATATGTGAGAAGTGGGATTGTGGATATTGCCCTAAATAATATTCATACCTTGTTTAAGATCATATGTGAGAAGTGGGATACTCAATGACTGAAATGTCCCAATAAAACACTTAAAATTTAGTGTCGATTAGTTTTTTGCACCCTCACGTGCAGCACTATATTCTATAAGATTTATTAAAATTTATTCACTTTAAAAGTTTAAAGGTCCATAACTACATGTTTCGACCAATGTGGTCATCATCAGGTGTTAAAATTGTTGGGCGACGAAACTGATGTCTTCTGTTGTTATTTATGTTGTGAAATATATATATATATATGGACGTATGTGTTTGAGTTGATAGGTTGTGTTTTCTTTTGTTGTGTGTTCTGCTGCGTGTCTTGCTCTCGAATTTATAATTATTAATTCATTCAGCGAACACTTATCAATGTAGAAACATTTAAATAATAATATAAATTTGTTCTACACACTTCTGTTTGATTGCATTTGGTTATTGGCTGCTGAAATATTTGGAGTCAACTGAAAAGTTCCTGTTGTATTTGGACGCCGCCAGTACCAAATTTCATGGATATATATTCAGTAGTTTCGGAATGTATGCCATACAAATAAGGAATGGGAATTGAATGACAGGATCAGTAAAAAGTAGCGGAAACTCCTGGCGATAATTGTACTGTTCGGGGTGCAAGTGTTACGTTGGAATACATTCTGCCATCATTATTCATCTGTTTGTTTCTCGATGGCCGGAAGTTTCATGATGACAGATGCAGACAAGGGTTCAGGGCCCCTGGAGAGCCAAATTATCTACAACCCAGTCTGTAGTGTTTAACTACGTCCAACCATGCTGTAACTTATACACGTCAGTTCATAAAAGTGGTTAAGTAGGGTGTAAAATATGGTTAAAGCGTTGATTCAGCTCTAACTTACCACCCCAGACCTAATTGAATTTGCATCTCTAACACATGCAAAATTCCTAACACATATATAAAATTACACGCGAAACGGCGTGCGGCATTCCATTCAGAGACGGTTCAGAACAGAGCGTGCGTTGTGCAGAATCTGAGGTTCTATCTTCTGCTTGCAATCTGCTTTCACTCTTTTTTCTTGTTTGGCTTATTTTCGAACATGAAGATGGAGACGATTGAATTAACTTCCTAAAGCCTCCATAATGGATGTGGAAGAGTAGGGTCAGTGACCAACCTAATATTTTTTTGGTTTAAAGATCCGGGCAGTATATTCCACCAAGACATCAGTAAGTTTATATCAGACCATACGGCGTCACATTCCAGGAGATGATATTCTTAATTGTGACTGCCATAAGAACTTCAAATCCCACGTAGCAGAATAACTTTCTGCTGTTCCAGAACCATTCTCTGCCCCAAGAGGTTAATACAGAATTTTTCTTTTGAATCATATCAAGACTGAGCGAATATTTTTAAAATTTTTTATTCACATCAAAATACATTTGTTATGCATTACATATATGCACATACATAACAGTAAGAATGCTTTATATGTACACAGTATTAATATCATACCTGATAGATCATATTTCCGACCGCCTCTATGGTCTAGTGGTCAGAGTTCCTGGCTACAGATCCAGATGTCCCGGGTTCCATTCCCGGCGCTACCAGATTTTCTGAGAAGTAGTGGATCTGGAACGGGGTTCACTCAGCCTCGTGAGGATAATTGAGGAGCTACTTCAAGGAAATAACGGCTCCGGTCTAGAAAATTGAGATTAATGGCCGTCGGGATTCGTTGCGCTGACCACGCGACACTCTTTTATCTGCTAAAGTGGACACTAACTTCGCCGATAAGCGGAGGTCGCTCGGTAGGTATAGTTCACTTGCGGGCTGAAACCACGGAGTTTGTTTTTGTTTGTTGTTTGTATGTCATATTTCCACTCATTTGAAAATCCTCCGACCGTGTATATCTAGTTGCGATATCTTTCAAAATCTTCGCTAGTTGTTAGATATTTATGATAAACTTGGACAACAATATATCGGTAGTGAATTCCTTTATGTTTCGTAACTGTATCGCGACCGAAGTTCGTCTGTATAGATGAATATGCGGCAGGTGTAACGGCGCTCGTGTTCAAGCAATATTTTCTGGGTGAAAGAAGATTCTCACTGTGACGAGAGAAGACAGTACTAAATTAACAGACCCCAACACAATATTCGCGTAATGAATCGATAACAGTTCTCACAAATTTTCAGATAATTTTAATTCTTTATACTCAGTCCTTCCATCTACTCATTAGTCTTCTAAAGAGCCACTTCCGAGATGATGCCCTAACCGAAATTCGATCTGCATCTCAAACCCATCATAATCATAGTATTGTAAATGTGAGATTGAAGTTCTCAGGGCGGTGAATATAAAGATTACGGTCTTTTGGAATGTGACGACTTATTTTTGTTGTTTATGCAGCGACGATCTCAGAATATCGTCGAACGGCAGGTCGATAGTGAATTGGAAGTGATATTGATTGAAGCGGCCGTAGTCTAGTGTTGGGAAACCATCTCGGCGCATGCCTGGAGGGGCTGATGGAAACCACGTAAGAGTTCAGGCATTACAGTCGGCGTCCCGCCGAAATTCGAACCTAGCCCTTCCAAATAAAAGTAATAAATTTCTTCAGTGATGCTGTGTGGTTTGGTAGATAGGTAGCAATGTTTCGGAGGAAATTAATGCTCTCATCATCAGGATGGAAAAAGTAATTCAATTTTGTATCAAACTACATGGCTTCACATACAAGAAACCCTTAATATTAAGAGATTTAACTCGTTATTTCATTTCATTATGCTCGTACGGATTAGCCATTTTGATATCCATCCTAACTTCAAAATCATATTTGCGTCGTCGTTTTTGTCTTCATTTGACTTTTCGACCAGCATGTGCTTCCATAAAAATTAAAATATTTTTGCTTCTCGCCGTTTTCACGGAGTAGTCATCGTAATACTTATCTCGCCTTCGAAATTCTTTTTCGTATTATTTTTTCTCATTTCTCCGACTTCTCGCCAGGCATATACAGTCATACCAGTAAAATATATGAGGACGTTGTTTTTGTTCTCGCTGGTTTTACAGATTAGTCACCTTAATGCCTGTCTCGCCCTCAAAATAATCTCTTCATCACCTCTTTTGTTTTACTTTGACTCCTCGCCCGGCATGTACTGCCCTATTAATAAAGTGAGGATGTCGTTTTCCATCTATGTAATAATCACGTGCAGTGTAATTACTTTTATGAAGAAGAAGAAAGGCAGAACATTGCAGCGGGGACAACATTTTTTTACGTCCAGAGTTAAAGAGTATACTTCAGACAGAGCCCTAATGATGTAATTTGACCTTCATTTGAGATTAAATATTTGATATTGACTGGGGAAAGGGAAGGCAAAGAATTTAATTAGTGCAGAAAAGTTAATTTAAAACAAAGATAATTAGCAACTTTATATATAGAGAACTACGACTACAACTAACCCTACAGCCCGGTTTGGGTCATCCTCGCTTCTCCTTTCAGTTTCTTATCTTACATATAGTCGGCAGGAAACCTTGGACCGGGGATCAGCCCGTCGCAAGGCCGCTACCTACACAGAACACCACAAAAACAGAACTAAAGCAAAAAGACATTCAAGCCTTGGGTACGATTCGAACCCACGATCCCAGTGTTTGAACGGGCGAAGAAAGTTCATGCCTTAGACCTTGCGGCCAATGTGATAGGCTGTTATGTAAGCAGCACCTTATTTTAACAGGACGCTTGGTGCGCGCTTAGCTGTCCTGATATATCTATCCTGTTCGAAGCTAAGGGCATTGCCTAACTTACGAGTAAATATATTCAGCCACATAATTACAGAATTTGTCGACAGTCTGAGATAACACGATGAATAGACGTGCAGCCAGAAGAATGCAGGATTTATTTTTCTGATTTCATGATTTTAGCTTAGTATTGCACCTAAAACATCCGGTCTAGAAAACCAAAATTAACGGCAGTGGGGTTCCGTTGCGCTGACCACGTGACACCTATCCGCAAAAGTTGGCACTAACTTCGCCGACAAGCGGCGGTCGCTCGGTCGGTATAGTTCGCTTGCGGACTACAGGCCAAGGAATTTGTTTTGTTTTTTATTACCCCTATAACAGTCCTGCTGTTTATTCGGTTAAGGTTTTCAGGCTGTTATATATAGGTCTACCACTCACCCCCAAACTAGTGCCGAGGTCAAGACAGCTTTCGTCTTATACATCCACTCCCCCATACGTCTTCATGGCGTAGTGCTTTATTAGCTAAGCACAAGGACAACTTTACCTTTTTATATATAGGTCTCACTTATACATACTATATTGGGTGCTTCATCAGAGTAATGAGTTGACCGAAGTCGAATTACATTAATACATTTTTTCTCCAATTTTAGAGGACAAAGTTCATTTTCATCAATATAGGTCCTTATAATGATGGAACTGTAAAATGACACACAACTTTATTTATGAACATTTAAAACATAAATCTTTGGTTTTGTGTTTGATATTATTTTTTTCTTTAGATATGCTATTTATAGTGTTGTAGTAAAATCTTAATCTATGAACAATTGTAATAGTTATACATCTAGTTTGAACATACGTATCCAATTACTTTATTGCGGTTTTTGGTAGGCGCTTGAAGAGAGAGAAGCCAAAATGTGCGGCGGAAAGTTACACACTGAGCTTCTATATTAGTGGCGGAACAAGATGCAGTGACAGATGCTGGGAAATACAAACTCTTATTTGGCACATTATTCATTGATTTAGTAGCGTGCATGGTTTTCATTGTTGCGCCGCTAGGCCGGTCATTTCTTTTCACTGAGCTCCACTAGACGGGTCAGTCTTTTAGTGTTCGCAGATTTTCCTTGTAATTTATTTGAGGTGGCAGCATTTAATAATCAATGGATTTTACAAGTAGATTCTAAAAGCTTCTAACGATAGTGTATAACACTCAGAATTGCTTTTTTTTTTTTTACTTTTTCCGTCGGCAGGTGTTGTAGAAAATAGGAAATACGACGTTTCGGAAAATTTATCTGTTTCCAAAACGTCGTGTTTTCTAGAATACCGGATGCTTGAACAATTTCAAGAACCCAGAAATTCTGAATGTATTTTACGTTTGCAAAATTCTTGACTTGAATTGTCTAACACATATCCACCTGCCAGTCTACCCATATGTCCCCCAAGAGGTAATATTTTCAGGGTGTATTCGGCGAAATTTCATGATCAGCCAAAACTCGGCGGTCACCATAAAGTAATAGGACTGTATGTCTGTATGCTATAATGGAACAAATATTCACATTAATATATGTACATTGTATACTTTCATGTAAAATTCTGTGTTGAGTTTCGTTATGTCGTTTTTTATCTTTATACTTCATAATATAATATTTACACACATATAATATATATATTTCCAGTTCTGTAATTACAGTTTCTAGATACCGCACCATTTTTCTCAACGTTCGCACTAAGTTTACCATAGCACAGTCTGCTTTCTTTGTGATCTGTTCCAGCATCTTAAGTCGACCATATTCTTCATTGGGTGTGTTCAGTTTGCTGATCATTGCAGTTATTCAAGATTCACAAAACTATAACCTGGCAATCAGTGTCTTTCCTGTCGTCAGGCTTAATCTGGACAGTTAGTGAACGTAACAGAAGTATACATTAATACTTTATGAATGTAACAATTAACAAGATCATATAAATAATTATGGAAGAGTTGTATTTGCAGCTAATTTTCCAGCTGCCTTTTCGTCGTCATCCACGTCCAGCTATCAGTTCTCTCCGTTCGTGAGCAGGGAGTCTGAAACGCAGAAGTCATTCAGACAATGAAATCAGTGCTTTGTAAGAATCGAAGTAGCTTTCGACAATAAAAAGTGTGGAGAGACAAACACGTACAATATTTTAATTGAAAACCCTGAATGGAATAAACCTCTTAGGAGAATTAGGTGTAGATGTGAACATACACGTAATATTAAAATTGATGTGAAAAATGTTGGTGTCAGGAATGGACTGTATTCATCTCCTTTAGGGACAGTGTGAAGTTGCGTGCTCTTGAGAATACGACAGTGTATCTTCTGGCTACATGAAATGTGAGAGATTTGCTTGATTAATTGGGCGACACGGTAAGAGCCCTGCTTTGTGGAGTGAGTCTAGTCATGTACTGGACTAAATAATATTACATATGTAAATCTGAGGAAGAGCTTACATGTTTATTCCTTTACCCCAGGAAAATGAAGTGAAATACCTGGGAAAGCACCTCGATAGAAGACTGACATGGGCAAAGCACATGAAATCCAAAAGAAAACAGCTAAACCTAAGAGCGAAACAAATAAACTGATCAACACTGTCAGTAGAAAGCACACTCCTCCTATACAAAGCTGTACTCAAACCCATATGAACCTATGGAATTCAGCTATGGGGGACAGCCTCCAATTCCAGCATCGAAATCCTCCAGCGCTTTCAATCCAAGACTCTCCGATCCATTCTGAACGCACCTTGGTACATAAACAATCACCGGGTCCATTAAGATCTACAAATGAACGCAGTGCTCAGTGAAATAGAAACCTGGAATACCAACATATAAGAAAATTAGAAAACCACACAAATGCACTAGCAGTGAACCTACTAGATAATAGCGAAACTACACATAGACTGAAAAGATACACCGCCCTAAGTCTATGATACAGACCTGAGTAAAACCCCAACACAAGAATTAAAATGATACCTAAGTGAACAAAGAAAAAAGTATATGAGTTATGCCACTGGGCATAACTCATTAACGAGCCAGTATTTATTGAACATATACATTTATTGTAGATTCTGCAGATTATGAATAATAAATGTGTGAAAAAGTTTTCTGTAAATATAAACATAGGTGACTACATACAAAGCAGGATGAACCAACCTAAACGGAATAGGCGAGCTGAGAATATACAGAGATGTGGAAAGGCAAGTTAAAGTGACTGTGAAGTTGAAATAGGCTCGAAGCTAACCAGTGGAGAGTAGACGTACTACTCTATTCATCTTGAAACTTTTTCTGTAAAAGTTGGGTTCTCCGAAGTGAGACCAAGTCTCTAGAAACCTGGATATTTTCCTTCAGTGCGGATGATTTGTGACTCGAGACAAGCAAACCCCAGTGCTGATTTCGTCACACTTCTAACGGAGTCAAGACTGAACAAAGATTCATATTCTGTGTCGAAATCTATGCTCCATTTACTAACCGTCTACTGGACCCACTCAGCGGTGGTCAAATGGAGATAGCGCAAAGTGATTTTCCATTGGTTTCCTGCCTTCAGCTAAGTTATGCGGACAGAGGCCAATATAGACAAAGAACATACCTGTACGCACAGGCCATAACGTGATACTGAGCAGGCTGGCTCAAGCGTTAAGACTTTTGTCTCGTATTCGAGAGGTCGGTTAGAATTTCAACGCGGACGCTGATTCTACTGATTAAGGTTTTCATCCCTGTAGATGGATGCCTCGATAGTGCCTTAAATTAGACCACGACAATTTCCTGCCAGTATTCACCGTTCTATCGTTTGACGCTATGTAGCCTCAGTTACAAATAGCATCGCTATAAAACTGTAAATAAATAACAGAATAAAATCTCGACGACACCATCATAAAGGCATAGGTCTAATGAGTTTTTGTCATTATTGATCCACACAGGAGGTTGGAGAAAACTGCATAATGAGAAGCTTCATAACTTGTGCTCTTCTCCAACTATAATTAGAATCATCAAGAGAAGAAGGATGAGATGGGAAGGTCATGTAGCACGATTTGGGCGAAGAGGTATGCATATAGGATATTAATGGGAAAGTCAGAAGGAAAGAAACCACTAGGAAGACCAAGACATAGGTGGGTGGATAATATTAAGATGGATCTTAGAGAGCTAGGATGGGGTGGTATGCACTGGATTGATGTCGCCCAGGATATAGATAAGTGGAGGGCCTTTGTGAGAACGGTTATGAACATTGAGTTCTGATAAAATGCTGTAAAGTTCTTGAATAGGTGCACAACTGGCGGCTTCTCAAGACTTCTCAGCTTCATTAAGTTAGTCATTAATCCACACGTTAACACAACACCCGTGTGAGAGCATATCAAACAGGCGTCATAAGTAACCGTAGATCTTTGTTTCATCACATTATTTACGTTGAGGCAACAGGAATAAATGCCACTGATGGGGGGATGACAGCGCTCGATGGTTCCTCTGTCTTTCCGACTGCCAATTACCTCTGGCTTATGTCACCAGCCGGCAGAGCTCCTGGGTGACGTAGCATATCACCGCCAACATCCTTATGATGCGCAGAATGGCTGGATCACTGGAGGCGTATGCTGGGAGGCGAACTGTAACAGCTCGAGGGATATGTGGAGAGGGCCCATCCATTAGTATCTTTTCTGCAGCCTCACAGTAGTTACGGATCTACGTTAACGAAAAGATCTAAATAACAGCGATATTATACGCAGAGTTCCCTTCTACGATAACTTTTCATGCATAATTATTATTGTTGACCTCTGCTATAGATGGACATGCATATTATTGCTGCGGTGGAAAATCCCGACGATCTAACACTGGTTGTGCCAAAGACCGCTGTTGAACACGATCACAAAACAGTTCCATCTATCTCCTATTATCACAAGCGATGAAATAATTTCGAATTACTGGAAGCTGCTCTGTAACTGATTACAAATAATGTTTAAATCTTTGCATATTTTGTAATTGTTTATTGTGATGGTCATACACATGTTAGCAGAGGTTAGCGACGTTGAGGCATAAGCGCTTTAGGGCTTGGAACGGTTTTAATGATTATAGCCTAGGAAAGCGGTTACCACGTGTTTGACATTCAAATGCCGTTGGCGAGAGTTATCACATGCTACTTCATTATGCTGGTTCTCTTTGCACTCATTGCACTAAACAAGTCCTGTAACGTAAATGAAGTGTGGTCGTAGAATCTGGTACAATACACGGTACAGTACACAGTACATGGGTTGTATCGTATTTCCAGGGCAGACCAGTACCTCCTAAAAATCAAACCCGTTAATCTGCTTGCAGATATATGTGTCAGTCAACTGCTCTCCAAGGATTACTTGCTCTGTCTGCTCACATATTTGACTTCCGAAAATCTCAATTGATTTCGTTACAATATGGTATTCTGGGACTCCAGGCAAAGTCACACAAAATCATCGAAATGAACATGTTCGCAATATAGGACAAAGCGAAGCCAGACATACAGAAAAATTTAAGAGGCATAAACTAGGCGGTGGGCAAGCTTACTACCGTTCAAGTGACCAAGCTGCCGTTGTAACATAACATAAGAAACATGAACTGCTCTCCAAAGCCTGGACTGACAGTGGACAGAGTTCATTTCTCTAGTATTGTTATGAGTTTTCCTTTTCTGAAATACAAAAATATCATACGCTTTTAAAAATTTTCACTCTCTCGAGTATATTTTAGTTTTGATAAATTTGTTACAATTTAAATTCTGAAAATATCCTAAATTCTTGAAGAGTTTCGAACTATCGAATTTATTTAACGATATGCCCATTACCCGTTGCTTGATGCCCCTAAGTAACATAAAGTATTGTTACGTGGCTGGCCAGAATGTTGTTAAGCAACGGCTCGGTAAGCAAACCTCAATAATAGAGACTGTTTTCTATGCGATCAGCCCCGAACAAACGCACGGAGATATAGGAATTCTGTTGCGGGCAACACAGCTGCAAACATACATGCACAACAGTGGGAGACGGTGTTTTATGTGAGGTCCGTACAAAGGACTTATCTTAAAAAGAAACGGCGCTACGGTTCAGTTGTGAGTTTTCGGTAGAAGATAGCCACGGAAAGTTCGTCGAACTGCGAAGACTTAAATTATGATTAGAAGGCATCAGTCATATATAATACTTGGTGTGTGTGATTCAGTGAGACTGCTATAGTTCCTGCGTTTTAGTTGTACCAGGAGAGGACCAGTCTGTGTGTAATTCAACTATAGCGCTTTATTTGAATGTGATTAAGAGAACTTATAACCAATGTGATAATAAATCCATTCATTCGACCTAGAACTCGTCATTTTCGTCACGCGTACCACCCTACACATGACCAGTATCCTTGGTGCCACAGCATCTATCCCAACTCACAGATGACATAACGTTCATAATCCTTTATGCGCAGACAACTATTCCAGTAGTTTAAATGGTTTATGCTCAGACATCACTTTGACCTCTCAGGCTTACGCATTGTGGTACATTTAAAAAATCGTCGTAATATGCATTCAATATAATTATTTTAAGTAGATTCTAAAGGGTTCTGACGATGGTGGATGACACACAAAATTACTGGGAGTTTGAACTTCTTCCATCGTCCGGAATTTTAGGTGATAGAGGACACGACGTTTTGGAAATTGGATCTGTTTCGGTCTTCAGTTGAGAAAGAAAGACACCTACTCAGTTGGTAGTTTATTGCAAGAAATACGTTACTTAGTATCTGCCAACTTCGTTACATTTTTATTTTTTGTCAACTTGATTTTATATTCATTTTGTACGTGTTCACGTGTATTTCTAGAAATATTTGTGTGTGTATAAATAGCTTTTATTTCCTCCTTGTTCGTTCCCATTTTCATTGCACCTGTTTTAGTACAAGTGCCACATTGTTTGATGTTGCCCGTATTCAGAAATCTATTTATGGGGTTATTGTTGTACACAAAGAACTTGATGTAAGCCTATCCATAATATCTCTCTATAGTAATACACAGGTGTCCAGAGCGAACGTTGAATATCCTGTGTTTTATTGAAGTGTCTTTTTGTTGGAAGACTGCCCTTGAATCTGATATACAAATAGTATATTTCCACCTCCTCCCCGTAATATGGAGCCTTAATTACTTGCAACATCCAGTGGTCGACAAATGCCACAACTGTGTCAGTTACGTAAATAAAAATGTAATCACGATTCCAAGAAACTAAAGAACAAAAGCTTCCAATTGTTATAATTTATATAAAAGAAAATTATCTCCTGATAATGAGGAATGACCTTTTCTGTGTATGTATGTATTTTCATAATGAAAAAATGAATGTCAATATGTCCCCGTGGGGAGAGGATTTTCTTCATCACCTAAATTATCACCTTATCAAGAACATGGATTTCAGACCAAAATTTACAAAGCATACTGTCCTTTTGCATAGGTTCCTGGTATTACTTTTAAAATTATATAAGGATATATACTGAGCATGTTAAATTTGTTCGAATATAGCCTCAAAGTTATCGACCATCGTTGTTGACTTACAAGAAATATCTCAAATAAGACATGCGTATTTGTAATATACTTTTCTACCACATTTCATATGATTAGCCCTAATAGTTTATTAGTGAATGGCATTTAAACCGAAAACTACATAAATGAACCGTACCGCAGCCATGCTGCTGCTTTATGTACCCTGTATTAAAAAGATTTGCATCATTCTTAAAGATCTATTACCACACAAACTTTCAGGACTCTAATAAATGACGTTAGAGTCGTTTCTACCTAGATGTCCTAAGGGGTGTCTTCCCTTCTGGGTTTCCAGCAGAAGTTTTGTGCGAATGAATCTTCCCTTATGGGTTTCCAATAGAAGTTTTATACGAATGAATCTTCCCTTCTGTGTTTCCAACAGAAGTTTCGTACGAATGAATCTTCCCTTATGGGTTTCCAATAGAAGTTTTATACGAATGAATCTTCTAATATTATATTTTAGCGTCCTGTTGCACTGACTCATGTCCATGATTTATGCTAACCGTCTTACAGTGCACACACTTTTTTTCCACCTTACTCTTCTCTTTTGCACTACATGTTTCAGCACTAATGTGCCATCTTCAGGTGCGTTTTCTCTATGCACGTCTAACTACTGCATTGCATGCCTTGATGTCTTCATACTAAAATGACTAAAATAAATATTCGTCATGTATAATAATAGATTTTAAACATTAAAACTTTTCAGGATTCGTCATTCTTACGTCGTATCTCAATACGCGAATCACGCCAATCCTCCTCTGTAGGAGCACTCTTCCTACATTCATGTGTGTATCTGTAACGTGAAATTGTTATTCATTAATACCACATTCTGACTTTTATCTATTACGTGTGGTTTTATAATGTTTAATACTCACTGTGCTCTTTGTTGTGTCTTGCTCCTGTGACTGCGTGCATTATACTACTGGATGTGTGTGTGCTGTCTTCGTTTTGATTGAGTTACGATGTTGTGGGGGTAGGTGGTGGGGTGTTGTTATGTTGTTCTGTGTAAATAGTGTGTAATTCGTGAAATATTGGGATTTATATTTCTTCATTTATATTGTTCATATGCGTGTTTTTCTTTGTCGTTCTGTATATATGATAGTTTTCCAATGTGTTTAAGTATTGCCCTTTCTTATTTGTTGCTATGATATCCATAGTGTTTTCTATAGTACCTGTCCTGTGTTTAATATGTGTTCTGAGTATCTTGTATTGCTGTTATTATGTCTTATGTCATGTATGTGTTCTTTATATCTGGTATTAAATTTCCTCCCAGTTTGTCCTATATATTCCATGGGGCAATCTAGGCATTTCATACTATATATGCCACTATTGTTATATTTATTTATTCGTGGTCTTGATTTTAATATATGTTGTAAATTGTCCTTAGTTCTAAATGCTATTTTTAATTTTGTGTCTCGAAATATTTTTGTTATATTTCTTGTTTCTTTTCCTATATATGTGAATGTTGCCCATTTCGTTTTTTGTCCTTCCGAATTCTCTGTAATGTTCTGCTTTTTTGCAATGTTTTGTTTTCTGTTATTTGTAGTTAGTTTTGTAATTATATCTGTGTTATACTTATTATTTATAAGTATGTTGTTTATAGTATCTATCTCATTATCTTTTGCTATTCTGGTAATGGGGTAGTTATTTACTCGATCTGTGAGGTATTTAATACCACATATCTTGTTTTCTTGTGGATGACATGAGTCACTTGGTATTATTATGTGCGTTGCTATGTGTTTGCCGTGGATTGAGAATTGTAACTTTTCCATTTCTCTATATATTCCTATATCTAAGAAATTTATAGATTTATGGTTCTCTTTCTCTATTGTGAAATTTATCGTTGGCTGCAGTTTATTAAATTCCATAATCAAATTGTCAATATTTGTTTTGTTTATATCATACAATATTAGTATGTCGTCAACATATCTCAAATATCCAATTATGTTCTGATTTTTTAATATGTTGTATATTTGTGTGTGTTCCATGTTCTGGATGTATATTTCTGCTAATATTCCAGATGTTGGAGCTCCCATAGCTCCCACCTCATCTACCCCCACAACATCATAACTCAATCAAAACGAAAAGAGCACACACACACACATATCCAGTAGTATAACGCACGCAGTCACAGGAGCAAGACACAACAAAGAGCACAGTGAGTATTAAACATTATAAAACCACACGTAATAGATCAAAGTCAGAATGTGGTATTAATGAAAAAAAGTGTGTGCACTGTAAGACGGTTAGCATAAATCATGGGAATGAATCTTCCCTTCTGTGTTTCCAACAGAAGTTTCGTACGAATGGATCTTCCCTTCTGGTTTTCCAACATAAGATTTTTACAAATTAATCTTCCCTTCTGAGTTTCCAACAGAAGTTTTGTGCGAATGAATCTTCCCTTCTCGGTTTCAAACAGAAGAATGAACACCCTCTCTCAAAGTCCCTCAGTAATCAGTTTTCTATATCTTCCTGTTGTGTATGTCGTGCTAAAGAGCCCATTCAAGTCCAAGGCCGTGTGTGACAGTCCTAATACACAAGTTCTATTTTTATTTTTACTTCGAGTGTTTGTTACGCTTTCGTTCAGGACACAGGTTGGAGGACCACTCCCCTGTCAGTTCACATCCGCCGCTTATTCAATATAATCGTAACTGCCCTCCATGTCTGGAGGTCGTCTGCTCCATCCGTGATAGACATCACACGATGCCGCGGTGGCAAGGGATCCATTTAAAATGGTTCAATACATCCAGTTTAATATATATGACTTCACTTAAAACTTACGAGGGAGAGGCGGTAAATAGGTCACAAATGGGATACAAAACGTGAAACAAATGAGATTCGAACCTGCAAAAAAATATTTATTTCTCGACCTATCCTGCATCAACACTGCTACATTTGTCCAGTCGCTTTAACAGTGCGCCGAAACCTGCAGCATAGGAATCTCAGCCACTTCCATTCCTCTGTTTCAAACTTGCTTGCTTTTTTTTTTTTTTTGTGCATTCGACTTATATGTTATGTTTTGTAGTTCAGAATGCCGGTAATTGCAACACTGCACCATTAACGAATAGTAGTTGGTTGAACTGTCACTGGCTCTAGCTCCTCTGAGTCATGCTACGCTGAGTTCTTACTTTCTCCCACAGGCTTACACAAAGACTGAGTTGCGGAGAATGAGTTCCCATGCATCATAAATATTGTCACTATGCTCCATGCTTGGCAAAAAAAAAAAGATATCTCTGTAACAGGCCTTGGGGGCCCATAGAGTTGTGAGACGTCGAGACTCCCACATTTTCTAGACAGTCGGCTCACTGATGTCGGTAAGGCTATCAGCCTTACTCGCCGTCCGCCTTTTACCACCCAAGAAGTTTCCTGTACTAATTTCTGTTAGAAGCTGAGTCGACCCCCGGGCTATAGTGCGGTTGGAAGGATTTTTTTTCTGTGGCGCTACAGCCCCAATTTGGGCCTAGGCCTACCTCCATGAAACTCTCCGTTTCACTTCGGTTTACTAGATCTTAAACATTCGGTAGGACTCCTTGGGCGAGTGATCAGCTCGTCGCAAGGCCTCTACCTGTAGACAAACACAGAAAAACGCACACAAACATCCGTGCCCTGAGTTGGATTCGAACCCACGATCCCGGCTTCCGAGCGAGCGAAGACAGTGCATGCCTTAGAGGTTGGAAGGATTAGGTCAATTGAAAAACCCAATACCTAATCAGGAATCGAACCTATCTCAGTACATGAACCAACTACACTACCAGGTACTCTCTTCTTCCTTGGTGAACATGTTTAACTCTAATAAATTTTATATTTACAGAATATAAAGAACGATATTTGTGTAAGATCTAAAAGTGCTTTAGGATTGCAAATTAATATAACAGTTTACTTTCGAGTATATCCTTCGCCCCATTTCTATTTAAAATGATATTTCGGAGGCTGGTCTCTTCTTGCAGCCTCATGTAAAATACCTACTCGGTTGGGCTCAATCGATAAAGCTAGTTCCTATCTCCGGAAATAAATATAAATAACAGTTCAATCGGTATACTGCTGGATGACCGAAAAATCGGGATCGGTTGCTGGCAGGAGCAGGAGTGTTTTCTCTCTTCCACCGTCTCCTGGCCGGCTTTGGGGCCTACAAAGTCTCCTATCGAATAATTACCGGGGGTATTTTCCTCAGGAGGAAAGTTGTCGGGGTGTGAAGTTTACCACTTACATTCATCTGTTGCTGAGTTTAAGGATGTGTGTAGCTATATCTCCATTCTCCCACATGTCTTCATGGCGTGGCACATAATTATGCAAAAGGAGAATTTATTTTCACATTTTATTCCAATAATCGCATGTAATAGGAATCCAAACTCGCACACTGGACAAAATCTCAGTTTGTATTTATCCGATGCGACAATATTAATTGTCTTTTATTCATCTTCTATATCAAGCATTAGGCTCAGAGGCTTGTTGCGGCTCCTTTGGTTAGTAGTCCTTCACAACTTCTAATTTCCTGAAGATGACAGGTCACCATATATCAAGGGAATTCTATTTTCAGGCATGTGTTGAATATGGCTTTTTTCATATCTGTGTGAAATTGTTAACAATATCATTCAAATGTAAGATTTGAGGCTTTCACAGCGGTGACTATGAAGAAAGCAGTCTTTTTGGGATTTGGCACCGTGTATAAGTGGTGTTAACCGACGTTTCGGAGGAACGTATCGCCTCCATCTTCAGGGTAGAAGAAAATATAAGAATTCTGCAAGCGAAGAGACCGTGAGAACCGGTAAAATCAGTCTGCTTTTACCTGTTCTCACGGTCTCTTCGCTTGCAGAATTCTTATATTTTCTTCTACCCTGAAGATGGAGGCGATACGTTCCTCCGAAACGTCGGTTAACACCACTTATACACGGTGCCAAATCCCAAAAGACTGCTTTCTTCAATATAATTCAAAATTTCCACATATAATTTGTTCCTAATATTATTCCTGAATATTATTTATCAGAAAATAACAACTGAACAGTGACATTTGAATACAGTCTCGGCCTACAATTTTTTCATCCCAAATTTTGATATACGTTTTGCTTGTGATTGTGTCACTATAGCAGCTCTAAGTTTATCTGTCCCTGTTGGACGACTGCCCACTTCTGGGAATATTTTGTTTTGGCTGATCTATTGAAATAGATCGATTTTATAGTTTTGTCCTACATTCTATAGTTAAAAGCGTTTGCTGAATGGTATTGTCATGTGTAGGGGTTACTTAATGGGTTTTGTATTGAATGATTGGATTTATTGCATTTATACACTCAGCTCTTAACTACAAGTAATACAGCGCTAAGACCGCGCCATAGCTCAAGCGGTTAGTCTCTGCCTTCCCACCGCGGCGGCCCGGGTTCGATCCCTGGTCTGGTCAAGTGGGATTTGTGGTGAACAAAGTGGCGCTGGGGCAGGTTTCTCCGAGTACTTCGGTTTCCCCTGCCAGTCTTCATTCCACCAATTGCTCCACAATCACCCTCACCTATCATCTGAGGCTGGTACAATAGGCCAGAAGGGGCCGCAGTACAAGGAACTTAGTCCCATCCCACTAGCAATAAAAAAATATACAGCGCTATCGCTGATCTACACACTTTACAGTTAACTGTTACACCCTTACTGGTGTCCTCAGTCTGTTACACTCTCCACTACTCGTTTCCTGGTAATGGAATTTAAAGCAGGAATTGTAACAGTCTCGCTGAATCACACAGTCCAAATATCGCGGTGCTATAGCACACATATATTCTTCTCTTCACAGCCGGACTTTCAACTCTGAACTGAACTAGTGTCTCGAAACTCAGTTGCCTTAAATGCCAAAGTCACATTGCGACTGACGGTCAGTCAATACGTTTGTCTTGGTTTCGCACCCAATCTGGGTATCGTGACCAAATATTAGTTCCTGTTTGAGAGTTACTGTCTTGTCCATATGGGGTGCCCTCTCTGACGAGAAGACGGGCCTGTCGTTTGTTAGAGTCACTGTCAGCAGTAATAAGTCTGTTTTTGGTATATACAAGATATTTATATTTTACGTATTATTGAAAGTATGTATATTCAATGTATACAAAGCCTCTGTCAGTTCACGCTAAGTACAGCAGTTCATGCTGTATCTTCAGTAGCTCCCGCTGTAACGACAGTCTATTCATTTGAACGGTCGTATGCTTAAATGCCGCCAAGTTTAATCCTCTTATATTTTTCTGTCGGGCTTCGCCTTGTACAGTGTTACGAGCATTCACATTTTCATACTTTTGTATGACTTCTGCTTGTTGCATGCATAATTCTATTATAAGTACGGATTTTTGACGGTCATGTGCAAATCGCGAACCTGTGTGCGTCTTGGAAAATTTCCAGAGGTGCTGAGAATCTTGTTTTGCAGACGTTACATTTCAGTAGATGGTCGTCTGCCCCAGAATCTCTGGCAGGGCAAGCATAAGTCATTATACTCCTAATGAGTGCTTTGTGGAGGGTCAGTTCAATATTAGCACTCAATCGCTCACGTTCGAATAGGGAATATACTCTCATAAATGTTCGTTGCTGTGTGCACTTTCCATGTAGCTTTCTTATCGAAGATGGCACCGAGATATTTTAGAAAATTTACAAATGGAATGTTTCTTCCATTCAATGTAAGATTGGACTCAAGCGGTTGACGACTGCGAGAGAAGTACATTCTCTGAGTCCTATCTCACTCACCTGTTATTGACTAACGCACTCACTGTGGTGTTCGCTAATTTATTGAGGCAATAACTCTGTCACTCACTCACTCACGCCATACATCTATTCCGGTTATGTTCAGAACTCAGGTTTAAACGTAATAACGAGGAACCCTGAAATGCGAGTAGAAAGAAGGTCTGCGCGTTGTGTGAAGATCAGGTGCGTACTATGATGAATTTTTGGAAAATTCCGGATGATACAGAATTTATACGGGCCTAAACTACAAATCACGGAACCGGTATAAGGATTAGGCTACGTGATCCACGGTCAAATTTCGATTCCCAGCAGATAAAGAAATTTTTTCCTTCGCTCTTGCATCCAATCCGTCTGTGGGGTTCACCCTGTATATTAATAAACGGGTAAAATATGGGGAGCGAGGTTGTTTGCCCAGGAATAAATGGGCTGGGGCGTGAAGCTCAGCACTCATCTCCAACGAACACCGAATATGTGGAGCTATAGCTGCACTGTACCATACGTCTTCATGGAGTCATGCTTAAGTAATCATGGTTACAATTTTGTTTTTACCCTACAATTCGAATAATATTAATGTATTTTAAACGTTAAAATGTGCTACAGATAAAGCATTTTCTTGCAAGTCTTCCGTGACTGTCGACGGATATCAAACAAACACTGATATCGGGAGGCCATCCCAGAAGCAGCAGACAGGCGCATTATGGCTCCCAAGCTGTTACATTTGAGTGTGTGACTGACGGACTGGCACTAGGACAGCTCTCTCTACGAGGACGTCAGTTATTAAACCTGTGCTTTGTAGCCATCTGTTATCCTGGGTTGATAAAATAAGCCAACTTGAGGCTGCAGCACCGAGGAACTCAGTGTCAGCGTATTCCTAAAATAATAACAATAAAAACAGTAGCAAAAAATGACTACCGAAAGAATTGCAATGCTACTTCTGGCACAACGCTTCATGATCTCGGACGATATCGTAGACATTTGGAAAGGTTCTTCAATATGAAAACACAGAAGCTGAAGTTTGTCTAAGTAGTAGCTAAAATTAATTATCTACCTCACTGAAGACACACAACGCCTCCATTAAGAGAGCAACTAACTCTTCAGAATCGCTGAAACATAAATATACCGGAATAATGCAAGGTTTTATAGTGTTAAAGAGGGCGATGCGTATGGGAACCACTGTGTTTTGAAGGTTGAGGAATGGCGCTGGAAATTAACGGTGGAAACAAGAGCAAGAGGAGAGGCGTTAGGCAGCCAAGATACTGAGCGAATTACCTGCCAATTGTTACCTTTCGGGCCGTTTAGGTGTACGGCTGGGGGTTCATGCGGTAGCGAGGCAAACGCTTGAAATTCTTGCGCACAAGTTGACACATGCAGCGACGGAAGGTGATCCCGCAAACTGAGTACAGGAGGAAATTGATGCTGAAGTTGGTGTAGTAGAGGAGCATGAAGAATTGTTGCAGACACCACAAGGAAGCAGGAGCTTCCTGGCCCCACAGCGAGAAGCATACGAATACGTAGAGACGTATGACGTAGCTGGAACAAGATGATACATATTAGTCGTGTTCACTTAAAACTGCTTTATGCTAAAATTAACCGTAAGATTTCGCTTTTATTTCACTAATGTGACAGCCTCTGTGGTCCAGTGATCAGAGTTCCTGGCTACAGATTCAGAGGTCCGTGTTCGATTCCCAGCGCTACCGGATTTTCTGAGAAGTTGGAGTTCTGGAACGGGGTCCATTCAGCCTCGTGAGGATAATTGGGGAGCTGTTTCAAGGAAATAGCGGCTCCGGTCTACAAAACCGAAATTAACAGCCGTGGGGATTCGTTGCCCTGTCCACGTGACACCCTCTATCCGCAAAATTTGGCACTAACTTCGCCGACAAGCGGTGGTCGCTCGGTCGGTATAGTTCACTTGCGGACTGAAACCACGGAGTTAGTTTTTTTGTTTTTATGGGCCATTATTTTACAGGAGATCAATATACAATAATTCAATTCAAATCAATTCTTTATTATTTATGTACCGAGTCAACAGCCACAAGGCCAAATACAGACACAGAACCGTGTAGATACAAGTAATTACATTATGGACAAACATAACATAAAGTCAAAGACAAATTAAGGAAAGCACTGGAAAAAACCCGATTAATGCAAACAAGTAAATAAACAACAACAATAATAATATCATTAGTATAAATCTAAGTTGTTATTGAGAACTGAGAAATGAAACGTTTAAATATTTAATTGTGGTATGAAATGTATATATATTAAAGAGGATAATAATAATAATTCAGTTTAANAATAATAAAAGCAGAGTCCTTTGGAAGTTAATAGTCCCTCAGATACACGTATTCGGGAAGTTTCCAACCTTTTATGGAATCCACTTTGCTTGGGGCTTTTCTTTTACAGCGAGTAGCTGTTAGCCTCCCCCTCCAACATCCAAACTGCTGTTCATGACTGATTATTCAATATATTTACAGCTAACCTCCACATGTGGATCCTGTCGCCTCCACTCGTGACTGAGGACACGTTATGCCATGCTGACAAGAGATCTGCTTAACGTGAGTAGCATTGCAGTATAGCAGTAGTAGTGATGGTGCTAGTAATCCTAATTGTCACATTTGAATTTATCGTTAAGTTGGGAACTTCGACCTCACTTGATCTCTTGCCTTCCACTTTATGATCGTAAATCCCTTGTTTTCCCACCGTCGATTTACAAGCTTCTATTTGAAGTGTTCGGTTCGTCGTGTTTTATATCTGCTGACAGCTATTCTTTGTATTTCTTGCTTTCGATGATGCAGCCAGAGTGTCATTGAAGGATGATGACTGGACAGTTTGCTCCCGGCCATCAATCAACGTCGCGCGGTTGTTGTTCTCTCTTGCTCTCTATGGGTTTTATATCTTTCTTTCGGTACAGCAGCATCAGTGTCAATGTTGTGCGTTATTGCTGGCTGAGCAGGTCTGATCGCTTTTGATTGATTAGCTGTGAACGCGGTTGTGTGATTTTATTGTGCGAAACTCGTACGAATTCTTTCCAATCTTGCCCTACTTATTGCAATTTATTTCCACAATTAAAATTTTTAGCATATTTTCCCTAAGAAAGGGTTTCGGTTAAGTCGTGTCCATATTTTCGGGTCAGTTTATTTATTTATTTGTAGTTATATTTAACGACGATGTCAGTATCTGAAATTTACGCCACTTGAAATATGTTAAAATTAAATTCACAGCAAATTCCATATATGTATATACCTTGTCTAATATATTTTTTACTCAGACCAGCGTGAAACGAGTGGCTTTATCACCATTGTTTTTTTAACTTTGCTTTAGAACACACCATTATTAAGTACAAGGAAACCAGGTAGAAATGAAAGCTAATGGGACTACCAGCTTCTGGTCCATGCTGATGATGATGATAATTTACTGAGGATATCAGTACCATAAAGAGAAACAGAGACGCTTTAATAGGAGCTAGGAAGGAGAATGGTCTATAAGCAAACACACAGAAAATGAAATATGTGTTGATATCTCTTCACGAGAATGCAGGTCAAATTCATAACATAAAAACTTCAAATCAGATTCTTTAAAAATGTGGACAAATTTAAACATCTGAGAACGATGCTAATAATTGTAAATAACATTCATGAAAAAATTAGAAGAAGATTAGTTCGGGTAATATTTGCTACCATTCAGTTGAGAGCCGGTCACGGTAGCCGAGCGGGTCTAAAGCATGTACTGTCTTCGCTCGCTCGAAAGCCGGGATCGTGGGTTCGAATCCCACACAAGGTATGGATGTTTGGTGTGTGTGTGTGTGTGGGTATGTGTTTATTCTGTGTTTGTGTTGTCCTGTGTTTAGGTAGATGCTTTGCGACGAGCTGATCACCCGTCGAAGGAGTCCTACCGTCTGTAAAAATGATGATGAAACTGAGAAATCAGCCCTATGCTCCAAAGTGGGAGCAAGAGGAGAGAAAAATATTCAGTTTAGAAAGTTACGTCTTCTCGCCTGCTGTCCAGAGGCATGACAGTTCAAATAGTCTATAAAAGTCATTTTGCGTGTAGTGTTGGGTGGGTCTGTAGCTTTATCTCTCACATTAAGGGAGGAACATAGACTGAGGGTACTGAGAGAAATGTATGGACCAACAAGAGACGAAGTAATAGGAAGCCGGAGGAAGTTACATGACGAGGAGCTTCGTGATTTGCTCTTCTTGCAAAATGTTAGAATCTTGAAATCAAGGAAGGTAAGATAGGAAGGACATATATCAAGCTTGGGAGAGAGGGGTACATAAGACGTTTTGATGGGAAGACATGAAGAAAATACACCGCTAGAAGACGTAGACGTACATGGACGGTAAATTAATAGGTTGAGGCGTGGACTGAATTCATCTGGCTCAGGACTGGGTCAAGTGATGGTTTCTTATGAACACGGAAATGAATATCTGCGGTTCATAAAATGCTGGACTAAACAACTATAAGCTTTTCCGAAGGGACTCACGAGTAAATTACTTAATCAGTAGCTCAGATTATATAGCACTGAACGGTAGAATGATTAGTAAAAAACAAATCGGAAAGAACACGGAAGAAAACGCCCGTGATATTGCCTATTATCTCGGCATTTGCTTGGATGACTGAGGAAATCGACGGGAATCCTCAGTGAGGATTTCCCGATATTTGAGCCCTGGACCTTCCGAGTACTATGCACTCGACTGCGACGCCCGGTAGCACAGTGTCGAATGATTCCGACTGGCTACTGAAAAAGCGAGAGAAGACTTCTTTTCTCCATTCAGTGATAAGCTGTAAGGCTTTACTTGAAATCAGCTGTATGCATTGTGAGGCTTATGTATCACAACCTTCCTTATGCATGAGGCCAGCGAAACGGTTGGGTTCGCTACTAGTCTGTGGCTCCAAAAACAGTGCGGTCGCCATATGAGGAAAATGCGGATGTTTAGGGCTCAAAGGTCGCGCAATGGCATTTCTGCATTACCGGGATTAGATTCTGCTGGCTAGCGAAGTTGATAGAAGCAGATTTTGAAAAGAGGCTGTACTGTGACGGATTTCTTTCTTTCTCTCTAAAAGAAAGAGACAAGGAGTTTGTCGCATCCAAGAAACGTAATTACAATTTCCAATACTTTATAATTTCTGNCACTGGACTGAAAAATACATATAAAATAAAATTTGTGTAACTAAAGTACTGAAACAGAGATACTGGGTTTTCGGGCTTTATCCATCGTCCTGGTTTTTAAGATAACTAAGAAAAACACGACGTTTCGGAAACTGGATCTGTTTCCGTCCTCAGGGACCCAACAGAATAGGTGTTTTCCCTCACCTGAGGACGGAAAGAGATCCAGTTTCCGGAACGTCGTGTTTTTCTTAGTTATCTTAAAAACCAGGACGATGGATAAAGCCCGAAAACCCAGTATCTCTGTTTCAGTACTTTAGTTACACAAATTTTATTTTATATGTATTTTTCAGTCCAGTGATGTGAACAATAATTAAAACAGCAGAAGTGACTGGAGGAAATATCAGGCGTCACTAATCTCCATTGTGATGTTAAATAAGACTGAAATAGCGTTTCAATTTTTCGGGTTCCGATGCACTAGCTATTGTAGCAAAGTTTTCCTTGTTCCCCTGGCCAGTCCGCTGTGTGGGTGGTTTTTAAAAATAGGCTAAAATCAATTCCTTCCTCGCTGTTCCTAATTAACAGTGAAAATCATCTGTCAGCTTGGCCCATCCTATTGTAACGTCTGAAGTTGATACATCGATCTAGACCGCATAAGGAAGGCGCTGTTCTGCAGTTCGACGAGCAGGTTCACAGCTTAGCTTGGCGGTGGAGTAGTGATTTTTTTTTTCATTCTTATGTAAAACTTCGACTTTGATCCCTCTTTGTACTTTCTCTGTCCTGTCATTGAACCGTCTAGTCCAAAGTAAAGAATCTTGTCCTTCACAAAAATTATAGTCCGTGAATGAAATTTCATTGAATATTTTTTCAGTTTATAGGCGACGATTGACCGCCTCTATGGTCTACTGGTCAGAGTTTCTGACTACAGATCTATAGGTCCCGGGTTTGATTCCCGGGGCTACCATACTGTCTGAAAAGTAGTGGGTCTGGAACGAGCTCCACTCAGCCTCCTGAGGATAATTGAGGAGCTACTTGAATAGAAAAGTAGTGGCTCCGGTCTAGAAAACCGAGATTAACGGCCGTGGGGTTTCGTTGTGCTGACCACACGACACTCTCTATCCGCAAAAATTGGCACTAACTTCGCCGACAAGCAGCGGTCGCTCGGTCGGTATAGTTCGCTTGCGGACTAAAGCCACGGAGTTGCTTTTTTGTTTTTATGGGCGATTATTGTACAGGAGATCAGTTTTCTCTGCAATCATGATAGTGTTCCTCTTCTCTGCCAAGAAAATTGAACACTGTGCAGTTTTGTTCATTTTTTGTGCTGTTGAATTAAATCAAGTGATTCATACGATTATTACTGTCACGTGTAGAGGTGACTATTAGACGGGGTTTGCATTGGCTGATCGGATTTATTGCACTTATACACTCAACTCGTAACTACACGTAATTACGGCGCTATCGCTGATCAGTACACTTTACAGTTCACCGTTCCACACGCACTAGAGTTCTCAGTCCTTATTAGTCATATTCTGGGAATGGATTTTAACAGTCTAACACTCCAAATGTCACTGTACTACAGCACACATGAAGTCTCCTCTTCAAAGTCTTGTTCTTTTCTTCATAACTGCGCTGTCGACTCTCAGCTAAATCTCAGTTTTCCTAGGATCCTCATTACATAGACTCGGGGCGGACCCAACAGAAAACACCGTTTTCTAGCAACAGCCGCTGTTTACATTATCACTGCTTAGCAACGGGACTTTACGCCACATTATGTTTTAAAAACATACGGATTATTATAATGTATGAAAGAGGGAAGCTGCGAATATATTGAATAAGCTGTCGCGGACAGCCGACAAGGGTGGTCCTCCAGCTTGGGGGTTGGGCGTGGGGCTATCAACTCCTCACCGTTAAAGATAACCCTGTTACGAAAAGGCACACAAAGCCTCGGACCAGGACGGATCCTCTGGATAAACGACCTAAGCTAAAGAAAATGGATATGAGATTCGGTATATGGAAGTTTAGAGGTATGTATAGGGCAGGTTCGCTCAGGGCAATGGCGGAGTTTATTCTGTGTTTAGATAGAGGCCTTGCGATCCCTCGTCCCAGGATTGATTGTGTGTAGGATCAAGAAACTGAAAAAGCAGCCAAGGCCCAACAAAGGGCTGTACAACCATAATAATAATAATAATAATAATAATAATAATAATAATAAACTGGAAGCTTCTTAGTGTCACGACACTATGCAGACTGCCTAAATAGAAGACAAACCTGATTTCGCTCCTTATGCTCAGATTAGATTTTAAGTTGGAGTTGACTTCCGCCCGACTTGTGCATTACAACCTTCTGTAAACACTTTAACGTACTAACTTAGTTGATGTTGAAGCCACACCGCCTGCAGCGCCTTCTCACGTGAAATGATTAAAGCGGAGATGGTTAAGACCAAGGCGGAAAGTGGTAACAATAAGTCTACTTCAATCACATCAATCGCTAAGTAACCAACATCCTGATAACCATCTCATTATATTCTATTTAATTTCGAAACCTAAAAATCTACCATTCTCCTGTCGGGATTCTATGTGCTTTCCTTATCAACGTAATAATACATAGCAACTAAATCTTTAAAGAAGAAATTATATTCATATTACAAAATATAGTTCTGTATGGGTGTGAAACTTGGTCTCTGATATTAAAGGAGGAACATAGACTGAGGGTGTTTGAGAACAGGGTGTTGAGGAGAAATTTGGACCGAAGAGAGATGAAGTGACAGGAGAATGGAGAAAACTGCACAGTGATGAGCTTCATAACTTGTACTCTTCTCCAAGTATAATTAGAATGATCAAGTCAAGGAGGATGAGGTGGGCAGGTCATGTAGCACGAATGGGGGCGACGAGGAATGTGTATAGGATATTGGTGGGAAAGCCATAAGGAAAGAGACCACAGGGAAGACCAAGGCGTAGGTGGGTGGACAATATTAAAATGGATCATAGAGAGATAGGGTGGGATGTTATGGATTGGATTGATCTGGCTCAGGATAGGGACCAGTGGAGGGCTCTTATGAACACAGTAATGAACCTTCGGGTTCCATAAAATGCTGGGAAACTCTTGAGTAGCTGCACAATTTGCTGCTTCTCAAGAAGGGCTCAGCTCCAGGAGTGAGTGAGTTATTGTAAAATAAAAGTTTACTCCAGCAACTTTAAAGAAAAATTTGGAATGAGGATATGAGCCGTATACACACACAAAAAAAGAAAACTACCGGAATAGCGTTATAGGCCTTGACCGCCCTACATGCTGGTCAACGTAAGAACATTATATATTTGAATGTTCTCTGTTAGGTTACCGGTATGAGGAAAGGAACAGAAAAAAAAATTACATTCTTTAAATTCTAGACACGAGAAACGTGGTATTCAAAGAAACATACACATTTTCGTATACTCCATTGGATTTGATATGGTAGCATGTAGAGCCGTTACTATGCGACGAACGCGAGATATGCAAATATACCAGACCCGTTTCTGGGCAACGGCTCGGTAAACACGTTTCCATTGCTAGGCAGCAGATTCTCAATAATGCAACATATGGACTGAAACGATAAATACTGCTTCTACGTGGTCGGTGCCGAGATGTTATAAGCAAGATACAAAGTCAGTTGATAATTATGAAGAGAGTACACGAGCCGGAGGTAGAGGTATAGCCAATGTTGGAGCCACTACCAGGAAACATCTAGTAACAGACTGAGAACACTGTAAAATATGAAAATAGTGACAATGAAGCTAAAGTTGTCCCTGTGCTTAATTAAGCACTAGGCCATGAAGGCGTATGGGGAAATGAATGTATAAATTCACATTTTCTTGACCTTGGCTCTAGCTGGAGGTGAGTAAATAGTGATAGTATTATATTTATTTGTAGCTACGGCCTGTAAATGATCAATAAATCCGATTACCAATCTAGAGCCGTCTACAGTCAAACATACTAAAAAGTTATCCCTGTAACAGGCCGTGGAGGCCCATAGGGTTGTGAGATGTTGAGGTTCCCACATTTTCTAGACTATCGGCTCATAGATGCTGGCAAGTTTGCCAGCCATACGCGCCTGCCGCCAAGAATATTCCTGGTACTGATTTGTGTCAGAGGCTAAGTCGACCCCAGGGTCATAGTGTGGCTGGAAGGATTAGGTAAATTGAA
>NW_019721770.1:98147-118958 GCF_002891405.2 Cryptotermes secundus | reverse complement strand
CCCCCCCCCCAGTCACACATACTGCGTGACAATATTAATTATAATGGGCTACGGGCTGGGGAGCCAGAATTCAATTCCTAAGATGAGAGATATTTTTCTCTTCTGCGTAGCTCCCGGACCGGGTTTGGAGCCCAGCCAGCCTCTCATGCAATGAGTATCGGTCGATACTTTCTGACGAGACAGCAAATACGATATTAGGAACAGACCAAGCAGATGAAAGGGCCGCGCCATAGCTGAAGCGGTTAGTCGCTGGCTTCCCACCGCGGCGGTCCAGGTTCGATCCCGGATCTGGTCAAGTGGGATTTGTGGTGGACAAAGTGGCTCTGGGGCAGGTTTTCTCCGAGTGTCTCGGTTCCCCCTGCCAATCTTCATTCCACCAACTACTCCACAACTACTAGGCCAGAAGTGGCCGCAGTACAAGGGACTTAGTCCCACCCCCACTAGCAATAACAAAACGAAGAAGAAACATGGCTCTGAGAAGAAGGCCGACATCAGATGAATGCAGAGGAAGGAAAGAGTAACGAGAGACCCAAGTTCGGATGAATGACGAGTTCTGAAATCGGAACAGGAGAACTGACGTGCGACCCAACCGAAGAAGAAAAGCGAACGGAATATCAAAAGCGGTAACGCCTTGAAGCCCCAGTGTGAAGCTGAAGGTAATTAAGGACGACGTCATCCGTGACGTAAGTTACGACGAGAAAGAAGTAAAGTTAAGAACACGGGAGATGCTAGCAAGTGAAAGAACTGAGGAGCGAACGTTAATTCTTAAATAAAAGAACCGTAATAAGAAAGCTGTCATGTAGCATTCTGAACAAGAATTTCTGGGAATTTCTTACAACGCCTTTTCACGTAAAATTTGTCAGTCTATATTGCGACGCTACCGGGAATTTTACGTCAGTAATTATAAAACTGCTGACCACATTGGCCTTCGGTCTAGGCATGAGTTGTCTTCACCCGCTTGAACAGTGGGTTCGTGGATTCGAATTCCACTCAAGACATGGTTATCTGTGTGGGTTTATTCTGTGTTTGTATTGTTCTGTGTGTTATGTAGCGGCCTTGTGACAGGCTGATGCCCCGTCCAAGGTGTTCTACTGACTGTGTATAGAATTAAGGAACTGAAAATGCTGCCAAGGCCGGGAAATGAAGCTGACCATTTACGTCTATCTAGTGTCGATGTCAAGAATGGTGGAGCTATACCTCCACTCATCTACACGTCATTATGGCGTGACGCTTAAGCAAGCATGGGAAACAACTTTACCTCTCTACCTGTATATATTCTGAGGGGTAGGGTGAAACTGAGTCCGTTTGGTGCGACGCCCACTAATGGTTCTGTTGTACCAGCCTCGAAATAGACATAACGGTGGTACGTGATAATTCGTCCGCCACAAATCCCACAAGACTTTACCTGGGATTGCACCCTGGCCGCCGCGGTGCGACATTTATGCAAAACCCCTGCTGACTTTCGACGGGCTACACGGCGATATATCCTAAAAGTTAGAACTCTTAGATTAAATTAAGATTTTGAATACTTTATCTTCATGTTCTAGATTGGAGACGTAAAGGCAAAAGATGCTGAATGAATGGTAACGGACAGCTTAGAATTGTTACGAATTATAAAACAGGCCTCCTGCTTACTGCGGTTTCTTGCCCGGCTTTCTTTCAATCCTGAAAATGGAGGCGACATATTCCTCTGAAACGCTGTTTGATTTTGAACGGACTACACGGCGTTATGTCCCACAAGATGCAACTCTCAATCTGAGACACTGTTAATAAAGTTAGAAGGAAAGTGTGGAGCGGAAATGCGTTCTTAGTCCATCTGAGGTATTCAGGTGCCTCTACTTGTCAATGGGCATGATGTATTGCCTTAGCCTCAGGATTCTGTCTCTGTTTGCTAAAGAAATATACCAGTGAAATACACGGGAGAGCGTTGATGCACCCCAACTGCACGCAAACACCCATCAATCGGTGTGAATAACATCTCATGAACACTGTAGCTGAGTTTGTTTCCGTTGTCTGTCGTCTTCCATTGATTTATATCCTCGAGGTGTTTCACACTTTGGAATTCTCGTTAACAAACTACAGTTGTTTCGTCTTAATGACTTCAAGCAGAAAGACATGCAAAATCTAAAATGTTAAACGAATGTATAAAGTGGACACACAACGAGGAAGTGGAACATCATATTGGGGAGGTGCTGGATTTGGAATCGTGCCCCGACGGCTGCTATTCTGATTGAGACTTCGTGGTTTCCGTCAGTCCCTCCACGCTAGTACCGGAATAATATATCTTGATTACGCCATGACTGTTCCCTTCCAAATTCTTTCCAATTATTCATTTATCTCTGATCCTACCATTTGACGCTATATAATCAACTGACAGTTTCGTAAAATAACGCGCTTTCCTCCCCCAAAATAATGCGAAACAGCTAGGGAACCGAGACTAGGACCCTCCTCATTTCTTTTTTAGCACCGTCAGTTATATAAAATTGAAACCCATTTTTCTAACACTATAATAATCGCGATTGTGTAAGTGATATACCAGAATATCACATCTTTATATAGAGCATATATATTTCTGGAGTCGAATCCCTTTTGAATTAGCAACTATCCTGATATATTTTGATGGTTTTACTCTGTCTCTCCGGGCGAATGTCGGTACAGTATTTTCATCTACCATCTAACTCCGTATCCTTACCTCCTCAAAATTCATGTTCATGTTCCTATTCTAATTGACGCTATGTAAATTCTGGAGTTGTATCAGCCTTGTGAAATAATCTGAACTCCGACGATAACGTTTAATTTTCATGGAAGTTTTAGTATTTTAACCCTGTGTAATGGTTGCAGACTGTGATCTAGATATTGCTCACCGTTAGCTTCACTTTCTGATAGTCGCGGGGAGACGATGACACGCGTCAGTTTATGTTATCGTGTTAATGGCAAAATGTTACTGCAGATAACGCTGATACCAATCAATTACGCCTGCCTGGCCACTATATTCGCTGCATTTAATGCTATTAATAAAAGCTTTAAGGTGCCACAAACAAAGGGTTAGGGCCAGGACCAGTGCACTTTAAAGGAGATCCTCGGTTTTCGTCCATACAGAGGACTCATCTGCTTGTTTAATGAATGTCGTGATGTAGAGGTTAGAGATCCTTCATGTTCCTGAGGTCTCGTTGTGGGATATCGGCTTGGAGGCCGCCTATCGTGACAGAATTTCGTGGTTTTCTTCAATCCCGTCAATAAAATTTTGATGTTATACACTTTTTAAAAATTCGCTTAGTGGGGGGGGGGGTCGAGTCCAACTGGGTCTACTCGACACGGCGGCCAATGATTGGCCTATTGCAGCCTGCCCCTGGTGATTATGATGATGGAGAATTTGATGGAATGAAGATTGGAAGGGGAAACCGAAGTACTTGGAGAAAACCTGCCCCAACGCCACTTTGTCCACCACAAATCCCACTTGACCAGACCCGGGATCGAACCCGGACCGCCGCGGTTGGAAGCCAATTTTATACACTTACTAAAACTGTCGCATTGAACAGTTGCCAGAAGACGGCCAAGTGCGGTGGAAACATGTTGCAGTTGGTGTGATTTTAATGTCATTTTAAATAAAAGAGAGATTGTGGTTGTATTAGAGAAAGAAATGAATGAGCGAGTGATACCCCAATGCAAAGGGATGCTGAATATAATAAAATGCGTTGCACTTACTTACTCACGGAGCTGAGCCCTTCCTGAGGAGCCGCCAGTTCTGCAGCTACTCAAGAATTTCTCAGCATTTTATGGTAACCGAAGGTTCATTACCGTGCTCACCAGAGCGCTCCACTGGTCCATATCCTGAGTCAGACCAATCTAATTCATACCATCCCATCCTATCTCTCTAAGATCCATTTTAATATTGTCCACCCACCTACGTCTTTGTCTTCCTAGTGGTCTCTTTCCTTCTGGCTTTCCCAACAACATCCTATATGCATTCCTCTTCTCCCCCATTCGTGCTACATGCCCTGCCCACCTCATCCTCCTTGACTTGATCATTCTAATATGCATTATGCTAGTGAAAACAGATATTTTCCTCTAGTCCCACAGATGTTATTTGTGGTTCCCTTCCTTAATGCTGATAATGTCCCATCTGTACAGAAGTTTCTCCAGCAAGTGAGTCTGCATGCAACAGCGCGACAGTTGTTGCTAGCAATTCGTGAAGGGTTCTTTGTAGGAAGGGCCGGTACAACTGATTCGTGAGATATCCCCCCCCCCCAAATAGCCTGTTCTGGTAAAATGAGGTGACCGAGTGGGCCAGGCAGCTTTAAATCCACAATTTTACCTCGAGATTGTTGTCAGAGCTACAACGTATACTCAGAAGAACTGAGAAATAAATCGATTAAAAATAATCTTCCCTCAGCCTCCTATATAGTATACTTTTTCTTTAGTTTTCGGTTCCTTGGGGTGGGTGAGACGGAGTCCATTTGTTACGTCGGCCACTGTTTGGCCTGTTGTAACAACCCTGGATGATAAATGAAGAGGAGCGTGGAGCAGTCGGTGGAATGAGAATTGGCAGGGGAAACCGAAGTACTGTGAGAAACCCTGCCTGGGTCCACTTTGTCTACCACAAATTCCGCATGACCTGAGCTGGGCTGGAACCCTGACCGCAGTGGTGGGAATCCGGCATCTAACCGCCTGAGCATGGCACGGTCATAAAACATACTTTGTTTCATATGTGTAGCATCATTAATTTTGGAGATACGGTGCAAATTTGCTACCTAATTAAGAAAAATTACCCTTAAGAGTACAGCGTTTTTATGTGTATCTGTTGCTTCTCTTTTTGAAAAGCTGCTATTGAAAACTGAATAGCCTATGTGAAAATGTTGTTATTCACTTTAAGTACTTCCCTAATTATAGGCTTGAAGTAGATACGTAAATATGCATATGGCATGTTTTGTTTTACTTTCTCAAAATGCACGGTTCTGTCGTCTCCAAGGAATTTTATATGTTGATATAAACTCAGGCACGTTTTTCTTCCAGTACCGTTTCAGATTGATTGATTGATTGGCTTAAAGTTTATACACATGCACTGTTTATTTACGACTGTCCATGTACTGATCTAAATAAGTCGAACTACATTTAAAAGTAAGTAAATTTGTCCCTGCGTTTAACTAATTAAACACTACGCCATGAAGACGTATGGGGGAGTGGATGTATAGATCCATATTTTGTTGACCTCGGCACTAGTTGGAAGTGAATGGTCAGGTTGACGACCCGGCAGCTTTACCGCCGGGGAGAGAGCCCCCGCTATCCATTGGGTAGGAGGTTGGGTGGAGCCCAGTGTTGGTCTGGACGAATTGGGGAAGAGAAAATTCTTGACCCTACCGGGAATTGAACTCCGACCTCTCTGTCGTCCAGCTCGTAGCCAGTCACTAGCCGACTACGCTATCCCGACTCTCGAACTATACGTATATTTTCTTTTATTGCTAGTGGGGTGGGACTAAGTCCCTTGTACTGCGACCACTTCTGGCTTATTGTACCAACCCCAGATAATAGGTGAGGGTGGTTGTGGAGCAATTTTTGAAATGAAGATTGGCAAGGGAAACCGAAGTACTCGGAGAAAACCTGCCCCAGCGCCACTTTGTCTACCACAAATCCCACTTGACCAGACCCGGGCTCGAACCCGGGCAGCCGCGGTGGGAAGACAGCGACTAAACGCTTGAGCTAGGGCTCGGCCTACTATACGAGTACGTATATAGTTGTATTACAGATAGTTGGAGCCAAGACTGTGAAAGCGAGGTACATGGCGTGAGGTTGAGGTACATTAAGATCGAAGTAGTTGGTAGGGGATATCGTTCATATCGATTTCAGTATGTGAAAGCGCAACGCGAATAAATGAAAGGCTTCCTGACGCGGAGTACGTCGTACACGTCTACCCGTTTTTGCATTGCTCTCTGTTTTAAGCAGAGGGTAAAACTGCACATGGATACTAACTTCGCGAAATTATTATAATTATTGTTATTATTATTATTATTATTACTACTACTACTACTACTACTACTACTACTACTACTACATATACATCCATTGCTAGGCAACGGGTTGGTAAACACGTCCCACAGAAGCAAACGTGCGGAACAATAGGACGTCTGTTGCTAGGCAACGAAGCTGTAAACACGCATCCGTAGCAATAGAAGATGGTGTTTTCCGTGCTGTCCGTGCAGAGGAGTTATCTCGAAGACCATCGGCGCTACAAATTCTGGTCTCGTTAGGAGATGACCACGGGAAATTCGTAGTTGAAGAAGAATGTGAAGACTTAGCGTGTAGTCAGAAAATTTAGCCACAGTGAGACTTTCAGTTCCATTACGAGGATACGACTAGTGAAGACTTAGAACCCTAGTGCATGTGTAACTGTGAACTGTAAATTGTGTAAATCAGCGATAGCGCTGTATTAATTGTAATTAAGAAAGAGTGGTTGTTGTTATTATTATTATTGTCACGTGTAGGGGTTTCGCGTGACTATAAGACGGGTTCTGGATTGGATGGTTGTATTTGTTGCACCTTATACATTCACAACTTGGGACTACAGGCAACACAGCTATTGCTGTTATACATACACAGTTACACACGCACTAGGATTCTCAGTCTTCACTAGTCGTATCCTGAAAACGGATTTATAAAAGTCTCACTTTCACTTCAACTCAACTATGAAATCTTCTTGGCGTAGCCTACTTCCTTTCTTGCCTTTATTCTGCACCTGCCAATTCCGAAGACTCGACTCCTCATTTCACTCTGCTCGTGCTGCTGAACATTTCTTTATAACCACTTTGCACAAACTATGCAGAAAACATAGTCTATACTGTCAAGGGGGAGTGTTTACTGATCCGTTACCAAGCAGTGGATGTCCTATTGTTTCGTGCGTTTGCTTCCACTGAAATTTGTTTACTGAGTCGTTGCCTAGCAAAGGGTATGCACGTCACATTATTATTGTCACGTGTATGAGTGACTATAGACAAGGTATTGATTGATAATTTAGTTTATTGAAAACTTACAAGTGTAACTAGAAGTACCTACAGCGCTATCACTGATTCACACAGTCAGCAATTCACTCAAGCACGCATTAAGTCTTCTCGTCTTCACAAGTCGTTATCTGGCAATGGCTTCCAACGGCGGACATTCCCTTTCCTTTGGATTCCTGAACTATCCCCGTGCCTCAGCTACCAGCTTCTAACAGCAACAGCTCACAAGGACCGTACCGCAGCAGGGCTCTAACTCACTCACTGACCAACTCGCTCCATTTTACTGCACTGCACTGAGCGGCCACTGTGATCTGCCTCTCTTATTCACATGTCTAGGCGAAATTCAAACATATTTGCACAGGACCTTTCTTTCGTTGGGTTGCCTGCACAAGATACCGAGTCAATACGTCATTCGAGCAATCTAAATTTAGTAATGCATTCGCCTCACATGTTCACGCTTCTGCCGTATTTGTAACCATTATTACAGGAAGTTGTAGATTTGGGGTAGTCTCAGATGGCGAAAGGTTCATATCAAGTTCCGTGAAAATCGATGAACTGGTTCGAAATTTGAAATTGGATACATATACATAGAGACGACATGGCGATCTCATAATCCTACTCTTTTCTCTACGGAAGGAAAGTGGACTAAAGCACGCAAATTTATTCTACATGCAATCATATAGTATCACGTATAGATTTCCCGAAGGAACATCATTCCCTCCCTCCGGTAATATTCTATGTATGTATGTATGTATGTTGTCCGAAGCCAAAGGAAATATTAGAATTTCCATTTTTTTTTTTGCGATCGCCATTTTACACGTAAATTTAAACGCTACTCGGCTTATAAGCAACAGTTTTCAGCCCGATACAGACGAATGCATATGTAATTTCTTTAACTGCTGAAAATAATTTTAATCGTGCTGCGTATACCTCTGAAACTGTCGACCCCAATATGTGAGGTGATCCGAATAAAAAGCCAAATAATTTCTGGAATATATTTATCCGGATATGGAAGAATGAGCGAGTTAGTTGTATACTACTGCTGCTAATCCGCCTCGCTACTAAGAGTCCCGCCGTAAGTTACCTGACGTGCATTCGGTCCCCCTCTAGATACATGCAGCTTATGTTCTTTGTTTCATGGTCAGGCGAGCCCCAACAGAAACATTCTGTAATTAATATAAGTAAAGGGTCGCCGGATGAAAGCTACCCAAAATAAAATCATTATATCTCAGAAAGAATTTATTTTACACATTAATTTGTGACACCATTACAAAGGGAAACTATCAGAGTTTTTTCTGAGTATATAACTTTTTCAATAAATTTAAATGTGGGCCCCCTTGGTGGCACGACAAATATCCAGGTTTGAAGCATGTTTGGTGTTACCGTAACCACAGCGTCCCTTATTCGGGATTTCATTTGTTGAAGCTCATTGATCTTAACCTTGGTAGACAATGTTCTTCACATAACCCCAGAAATAAAATCCACTGGGTTTAAATCTGGCGACCTAGGAGGCCAAGCAATTGCTTCATCTCTGCTGATCCATCTCATAGCCATCTCTCTGCCCAGGTGATTCCTAACATGGGGGCAGAAATGTGGGGGCGCTTGAGCGTAAGCCGGGCATGAAAGGGGGAAAAAAAAAACTTTTAGAGTTTTTCTTTCCGATGACATAAACCGGATACGTATATGACAGTTTCCGAGATATATATTCTTTTTTTTTTATATTTTGGATACCTTTCATCCGGACACCCGGTATTAAATTTCTACCAGTTATCCTCACATAATAAAATTTGCAGATGTGCCAAAGATATTGTCACGTTATTTTAGTGACTGTATATGTGTTTGGAGTCCTACCGTCTGTGAAGATGATTTCAGAACTGAATAAGAGGCCAGGGCCAGAGGCTTTGAAAAATACGGGGTTTGGTTTGGTAATTGGATTTATTGGATCCTTGCAGAACGTAACTACAAATAATTACAGCGCTGTATATATTCCACACTCCACTTCACTCCACTTCACTCCACTTCAGCGTGCACCGAGTCTTCTGAGTCTGCTGTATCTTCACCGGTTGTCGCCTGGTAACGGCTTCAAAAGCCATTGCTTCCTCAGCTTCCCTGTTCACAACCTAACTCGCCAGCGACTGTCTCACAACGAACTAAATTCTAAGCTTGTCCTGCTTATAACACCTCCACACAGACGGCACAAATAACGCCTATCCCAACACCTCTTCCCAGTTAGTCCATCTGTTGCTGCCATTACCTAGCAACGGCCGTTGTTTAGAGAGTAATTACTTAGCAGCGGGTCTACATGCTACAATATATATTAGGCCTGAAGAGTTCTGTCTTCTGGACTGTAACACCATGTAGTCTATTGAAAGTCAACAGGGCCGAAGAATAAGACACTCAAGAGACCAGCATGAATTAGGTACTGAGTAGAGCTCCACTTGCTATCTGCTTCATACTGATTTGTTGCTTGGCTTATTTTTCTGCCCTGAAGATGGAGGTCACATATTCCTCCGAAACGTCTGTTGAATTTATATGGAATACACGCTATTATATCCCAGAAGATAGAAGTCTTCATAACTACCGCCGTGAGAACATTAAATCCTCCAATTGTTAGACCGAGTCATTAGCCCGGATGCGCAATGTTCGTTATTGATTGATGTTCTCACTGTACTCAGACACGTCTTACACGTGTGGTTAAGAGTGACGCAGCCAGCAAGGAAAGGGTTGAAAGGAGTCTATAGAAGGTGACTTTCGATTTTCTGATATCCGGTTCTAGATATAAATGTAGTAAATGAAAACCGCAAATAAGATCTATGTGTAATATGGACGCCAAAACTTTTTGTATTTTTATCTTTCAAATAGTATGTAATTCCTGTGCTTGAGAAAATATAAATGTGTTGATGGTATTTGAACATGTCTGTGATTCGGATTGATTATCTGCGTCCTGTTTTTCCAACCCCTGCTCTAGAGAATTCTCCAAGGGACGTAATCATTTCCATATGCATGGCCTGGAAGCGTCAAATTAGCTACAAAGAAGTTTTTATGGGTGTGTATATTGTTCCACGGAGATTTGTTATATGCACTGCAGAAGTGTGTTTATTCTTCTGGGAGATGGAATCACAAATTGGCATGAAATGAAATAAAATTAAACAGCAACGTATTCACAGTTGTTCATTCATGTGCTTTCTGCATATACATGATAATTAAATTTAATCTAAGCATGAGATTTTTTTTTTCTCATTGGCGCTACAGCCCTCATTTGGCCCTAGGCCTGCCTCCATGAAACTCTCCGTTTCACTTCGGTTTACTAGATCTTATACATACGGTAGGACTCCTTGGGCGGGTGAACAGCTCGTCACAAGGCCTCTACCTGTACACAAACACAGAAAAACGCACACTAACATCCATGCCCTGAGTGGGATTCGAACCCACGATCCCGGCTTCCGAGCAAGCGAAGACAGTGCATGCCTTAGACCGCTCGGCTACTATAATCGGCAAGCATGAGTTCTGTAAGTTGTAAATTTTTAAACTATGGACCAACTCAAATTTATAATTAATCATGATTTAATGTAATAGCTCAAAGGACAAAGTTGTTATTTAGTTAGCTGCGGTATCGATTTTTTTCTTCAGTTTTTACTTTATTAGTGAATTCATATTTATTTTTAAATTTTGTCACATATATGCTAGTTTTTTTTCATATAAACTGGCGTATTTATTATTGTTTTCCGTGTAGCAGAAATATGATGTTTTACTAATTATACGCACCGAACTATTTTCAGATGCAATTAATTTCGTATTGTCTTTGTTCGCCGCTTCAGCAAACACTGGCAACTATGACGAGTACAATTTTCTGACTTCTAACGTCGTATAGTTCGGCAGAAATCTACCGAAATTTCCGAAGAATTTATTGTCTTCATATTCATGGCCGAACAATAAACCAAACAAGAAATAAGAAGGCGACAAGAAAATATACGGAAGATGGAGGCGATATGTTTTTCCGAAACGACTGTGGGATCTACCCAACTACAAGATGTTAAAATCCAGAGATCATGTCGCCGCCGTGATACCTCAGATGTAGCATATTTCTGTTTGTTTTTTCGCTAGTATTTACGAGCTTGTAATTAGGATATATAACTAGACTGAAGGCTATGTACTCGTATGTCGGCTATGTGAATTTTCTATCTTTGTGCCAGATTTTATTTTAAATTTTGCCACAAAGATCTCACTTTGCAATTCAGGTCTGGTTTCTCAAACAAACATTCTTTCTATTTGTACATTTATCTTTCTAGTAATACATTCTCAAGGGCTTCTGAGAGTGATATTCCGTGTTCTCACTTCCAGAGTTCTTGTTTAGAAGGGTTTGGGTTACAGGAATAGCGAGTGACGCAGTGTTCTCCAGAAGGAAAATTGCCTGTTAGCAGAAGCATCTGAAGGAGCATGAAAGAGCATGAACGGGGTGGATCGTTGGGCGATATTGCGGCAGGGATCGTTTAGGTATGGTACCGAATGTACCGCCGGCACACATACTCATAATCCTTCTATCTGAAGTCTTGGAGCAAGATTACTGTACTCGTCCGTTTTTCTTTTCCCACACAACAGGATCGGGTCTTACGACCAGAAGCAGTAGTACGGCGTGTAGGATGCTTCTGTAGTACACTAGTCTTATTCAGCTTATACATATAATGACGTTTTTGCATTTTATTTTTCCCGATGTCTATAGTCCAGGGAGAGGCAAATTCAGTTCTCAAGAACCGGGTTGCATCACTCATTTATGATTGTCAGTTTCACCGAAGAACTAAATTTAAATGTCTTTTGTGATATTATACAGTGCAACCTAGTGTAATTTTGACGATGTTTTGAGGAACATACTACCTCCATCTTCAGGATTGAAGAGTAAGCTGAAGAAGCAAACAATCAAACAGTCACTGCTTGATGCGTGTCCCTACTCGGTAAAATTATTCAAGTCATAATCATCGCTCTGAGAACCTCATATATTATATTAATGTTTACATTTACATTGTGATAGTTGCTCATGTTATGGGCTTCTGGCTTGTACGAGCTTACCGATCTTCGAGGAAGCAAGTTGTTTCTGTCTTCATAGTCGAAGTTTATAAGGTGAGGAATCCACTAGGTTCTCCTTGAGTGAGCCGTGAAAGCCTCCTATCAACTCCCCAAAGGAAAGGAGGAAAAACATTTGTCCTAGGTCAAGATAGCTACACCATCCTGAAAGGACACTTTTCTACCCACCCTCTCGAAAAAAATGGCTGTTCTTGTCGCCTTATACTTCCCTTCCGCAATGGTCCCAAAATGTCGCACTTTTTCGCAGTTTTGGGGAAGACTATGAAGGCCCTGGAAAGGGTAATTTTCTTGTTAACAGTTTCTGTTTTCCTGTTGTAGATTGTATCTCCCTTCCCACTCTCATGTTTCTGAATGGTGATATTCACAACCTACTTATGTAATCCAAACGGCTTCTCACCCTACATACCTCCACTCTGAATGCAGAAACAGCATGTTCCTCCGAAACGCTGATATTCTCCTACATGATTATGTGATGTCACAACCAAGACCACAATTTGAAAAGCACAAATGTTTCGGGTCACTGCGACGGACTGCATAGCGTAATGTCGCATAAGATTGACCACTTCACTTATACTGTTCCGCATTACACTTCTGTCAAAGAAGTTGCCAGCCATGCACGGCGATGTGTAAAACCTCACCTTGGTAGGTTCAGCAGTATGAACACTGAGGATACGAGGAGCAGCATCTTGGTTATGTTCTGTTGGGCTCGGATGTACATCATGTTTCCGTTGCATGAAATCACGTCTGGAAGGAGAAATAATTACATTTGGTTACCTTCTCTTTTACATTCAAGTCGCTGTTTATTTTGCGGAAATTACGAAGAAAATGAGTGAAGACCTCGCAAAATGACAAGATGTATGAATATGCGGATGATAACCCAGCACAACAAATTTTCTCCTGTTTCGTTAGCATGTAGGATATAAGTTGTTTTGACTAATCCGGGTAAGCCTATAGTAAAACTGGCATAATGCTTTTGGTATTCTCTATTTATTTTATGTAAACACACATGAAAATATATATCACTTTATACGTAACTTAAAATGATGTATTTATTTCAAGATAATAAATTTTTATTCGATAATAAATTATCGGATTCTAAATCTGCTGTTGGTAAAATTTAACAAGAACACTGAGAGGAAATACAGAATTAAAAATGTGCTGTTTTGGTTCAGAGTTCAAAGAACAGAGCTGTTACATGATGGAAATTTCTTGGAATCAGCATACGAATATCAGAATTGATTTAAAATCTGTTTTCTTTTGTTACTATACCCCTGTTGAAGGGAACATCATCTAAGCTATATTACACAACCAATTAAATTATTAAAAGTTACTTTAATCCAAATATCGTATGCAATTATACAGCGAAATTTTCTGTCCTTATTTAATTTGTTTGCAGGGATTTTTTTTTATTTATAGTTTTTATTTTCAACTAGCTTCAAAATTATTATATTGAGCATATTAGATTGGCTTAACGTTTCTGATGTTCATACGTAACTTTGAACCTAAATGTTTTCAGGAATGGTAGAGTATTTCATTTTGAAGACAAACTGTCACTACATTCTGCATAATAATGTTTATGACATAATTTAGTTGCGTAGGAAGGTATTTCTTAGCATTTTAGCGTGTTATATATCCCATTTATTTTAGCACGTGCTACTGCTATTGGTAATACTACAGTTACCGCTGCAAATGCTTCAACAACAGCAGTGGTTATGTTGATCCACCTCCTCCTAACTGCATACAATTTTCTTACATGTCAGCCAAGCTCCATAGCAGAATCAGTTCTTAAAATTAGTTTTCCTGGTGATAGGATTTGCATTCTGCAGGCAGAAGTGATAATAGTAATGGAAATAAAGTGTTATATAGTGTTTATTTTCGCAGTTGTGGCCTTTTATATTAATTCATTTTATATACTATAATGCTTGATAACAGCTGAAAGCGAAGTACAGGAAAGTCAAGCAGGAAAAAAAAATATGTTAATATTCACTACTGCAGAATTTTCCATGACTCCAGACGACTCTGGACAGTAGCCATTCAACTAGCGCAATATGACAAGCAGTCTGGTAGATTGTGTAGGGATTAAGGGAAACAAGTTAGAAGCGTTCACTGGGGCCAGAGTGGTAGTTAAAAAGGGAATCATCTGAGGTATTCCGCTGGATATCAACACTGAGGAGCTTCTAGAGAGGATCTGAACCGAGAATCCATTCCTCCACTTCGCCGGGGCAAAGAGCCTGCAGAAACTACAGAAGAACATACCAGCATGAGGCACAAAGGCAGAGAGAAACAGCGAAAGCGAGGCGAAGGTAAAAGCCTCGGTATCGGTATGCCTGGACTTCAGTCTCTCCCTAATGAATTAGTAACCTGGAACGCAATTCTAAAGATAACCCATTTATTCCAGCGATAAAACTGTGCTATAAGCGTGCGCGATATGGTCACCTAGTACCAGATGCAGTAGGAGAGAGACGCCTCACGTGTGGAAACGACCGTACTGCAGGAAAAGGCAAAAATGTAGCAAGGGAGCTAGATGCATAAACTGTGGAGGCGACCGTACTGCAGGAAAAGGCAAAAATGTAGCAAGGAAGCTAGATGCATAAACTGTGGAGGCGACCGTACTGCAGGAAAAGGCAAAAATGTAGCAAGGAAGCTAGATGCATAAACTGTGGAGACGACCGTACTGCAGGAAAGGGCAAAAATGTAGCAAGGGAGCTAGATGCATAAACTGTGGAGACAACCGTACTGCAGGAAAAGGCAAAAATGTAGCAAGGAAGCTAGATGCATAAACTGTGGAGGCGACCGTACTGCAGGAAAAGGCAAAAATGTAGCAAGGAAGCTAGATGCATAAACTATGGAGGCGACCGCACTGCCTTCAGTGAGGACTGTGGAAAGGAGCAGAAGAACAAAAGACAAATAAATTAAGAAAACAGTCTTCTGGGATGTGGCACCGTGAAAACCTCATATCTTACAAATAAATGAATTAACCAAGAACATATCAGCAGTTTTTAATTTTGAGGACATAATTGAAATTTACACACACACACACACACACACACACACACACACACACACACACACACACACACACACACACGCACATATATATATATATATACATGTATATTTGGATGTTACCGAGACATATATTTTAATTCGAGAACACCCGTAAATATTACGATTCAGAACAATAAGCAACAAAAATTTCGAAATGTTTCTCCTGATGCGAAAAGTACGAGTATAAAAGAATGAAGTTTAACATTGCCCCATTTGGATCAAAGACATTTCGGTCTTTAAATTCCATTTACTTTAAGATATTTTCCAAGGTTTGTTTACCGCCGCTGTTCGAGTCTCGAACTGTATACCTTTGAGTGATAGGATGTTAATTGAGAAGGAATTGGAGAGGATTTAAATGGAAGCATTCGTAGCTTTATGGGGGTAACGTCTCAATTTTCCTGGAGGAACTAAGGAAAGCCTTGAAAGATCTCAGCCAGAACAGGCGATGTTCCTACTGTCAGAAATAAATCACGCAAAATATTGTGACATGACGTCTGAAAGCCGGAATAGTGAAATCAGAGGAGGCCTCCATAGTTAGACAACTGCTCTATGAACACATTCCCTCGGCAACGAATACGCAAGCAACAGTTGAATAATTTCAGCTGCTCTTCAACTGTGGCGTAGACACGGCTTTTCAGCAATAGAGAAGCTGTGATTTCTTCGTGGTCCGTGCCGAGGGATTAAAAAGGACAAAGAAGATCGTTTGAGTTAGTCGAGCTCTGAGAAGCCAGGCTGCCGAATATGAGGTTGGGAGATGAGAAATGGAACTGAGTCGAGTCTTCGGAATTGGCAGCTGCAGAATAATGGCAAGAAAGGAATTAGGCTGTGACAAGAAGATTCCATTTGTTATTTGAAGTGACAGTGAGATTGTTATAAATCCGTTGCCAGGATACGACTATGCGTGTATAACGGTGAACTGTAAAGTGTGTAGATCAGCGACAGCTCATGTAGCACGAATGTGATGAAGAGGAATGCACCAAGGATATTGGTGGGAAAGCCGGAAGAAAACAGACCATTAGGAAGACCAAGTCGTAGGTGGGTGAACAATATTAAAATGGATCTTAGAGAGATAGAATAAGATGGTATGGACTGGATCCATCTGGCTTAGGATGGGGACCAGTGGAGGGCTCTTATAAATGCGGAAATGAATTTTCGAGTTCCATAAAATGCTGGAAAGTTTTTGAGTAGCTGCTTAATTGGTGGCTTCCCCATAAGAGCTCGACTCCATGAGTTAGTGAATGGTCTTCTTTAAGTTGCAAATTGATATTACATTAGGAATACTTTACAAAGATGAGAACTGTAGTAGCCATTAAGAACACCGTCACTACAGACTTCTTTTAACAAGACAACATGATTATTTAAATTTATTTTAATTGGTTCTAACTACTTAATTTTAATATCAACGCTCGCCACTAGTCCTAACAATAATATATTTACAACTTATATAAATTGCTACCTTCATTATGTTTGTTTGCCTCTCGAAAAGTGAAAGACACAAAAGATTATATATATTTATTAAAGGATTGGGATAGCTCAGTCGGTATAACGACGAACTACGGGCTGAAAGGCCCGGGTTCGAGGCAAGAGATTTTTTCTCCACAGCGTCCACACCGCCACTGGGCCCCACTCAAATTGGTATTCAACGAATACTGAATGGGGGGTAGTCTTTCCTGAGGCTAAAGTGGCCGTAGTTTGAGGGTAACCACTTTTATCCAGTGCCAAGATTAAAAATGGTGGAGCTGTACCTCCACTTCGCGATACGTCGTCATGGTGAGATGCTTAATTAATTAAGCACCGGGGAAACTTTACCTTTTACCCTGCACATTAGTAGAATGCAACGGTCAAGATGTTCTTTATAAAGATCCGATCTGGAATTTTACACCGCTTCACCCTGGCCATCACGAAGGTGAAATGAACTTTGTCGCTGGAGGCTGTTGTTCTAGCTGAGAAGGAAATTTATATGCGAGGCCAGGAGTGTCCCTGCCTCCTACACAAGAACTGAGAATAGTTCTATCCTTGTGGGCCGGCGGGTCGAGAGCACCTCATATTCAAGTAGAAGGACATGCACGTGAGAATCTGCAATGCTGCTCGAGCTGGCAGCAAAACCCAAATTACATTGTTGAGAGAGATTCTTAGAAAGCCATCTCCTGGCTTCGACAGTATTGACTGGTCTGGTTGGGTAAAATAAACTTCCTACTCGCGTTCGTAAAACCAAAAACGTCCTACAAGGAACGTCTATGCATTTAAATATGCGAACTCGTAAGAATACGGTTTTGGTATTTGATTTTAGGCTGAAAGGTTTTAGCAATGAATTTCTTACGTTTGGTACCTAGATATGCTCTGCTTTCCTTCAATGTCTATTCCAACCAATTCAGGGTCCAGGCCTCTTATTGAGTTCCGTAATCGCCTACAGATCCAGAGGTCCGAGTTCGATTCCCGGCGTTACCAGATTTTCTGAGAAGTAGTGGGTCTGGAACGGGGTCCACTCAGCCTCGTGAGGATAACTGAGGAGCTATTTCAAGGAAATAGCGGCTCCGGTCTAGAAAAACGAGATTAACGGTCGTGAGAATTCGTTACCCTGACCACGTGACACTCCATACCCGCTAAAATTGGCACTAAATTCGCCGACAAGCGGCTGTCGCTTGGTCGGTATAGTTCGCTTGCGTACTCAAGCCAGGGACTTTGTTTGTTTTAATCGTTTTTCACAGGCGGTAGGACTCCTTGGACGACTGATCAGCCCGTCACAAAGACGCTACCTAAACACAGGACAATACAAATACAGAATAAACGCATACACACACAAAACATCCATGCCCTTAGTGAGATTGGAACCCACGACCTCAGCGTCCGAGCGAGCGAAAACTGTTCATGCCTTATATCGTGCTGCTACTATGACCCGCTGAAACACTCTTCTAGAGCAAAAAAGTACATATACTACGTTCAGAATTGAAAATATAAAATTTAACTGGGGAACAGAAAGGCGAAAGGAGAACTAGTACGAACATATTTTAAGAATGACAACAGACGGACTTCCAAAGATTTTACTAAATTGTAGACCCGGAGGATACAGAAGTATCGGACGACCCGTGGCTGGATGGAAGGACGTGTTCTCTTGAGGTCGGAAAGAGGCCAGGGGCCGGTACCCTTCAAGAAGAAGAAGAAGGTGACGCACAAAAGTGGCTTCTTCTTTGATACTAAAGGTCGAGGGTAGACCATCAGCAGAAAACTTGACGATATTTTTTCTTGGCCGAAACTGAAGTTACGGCAGACCTTGGTGTTGGTTCAGGAGTTAGTATGACAACACATTTTCTTGTTTTAATTTTTTTCGAAAGTATATATTAAGAAACTTATATAATTGAATGGAAAAATAGAAACCTCTTCAAGACTTGAATGTGATCACTTCGATATTATTGTGAATTGACCGAACGCTGCAATTCAGAAGTTATTTATTAATATCTGGGAATTTTGAATTCGATTCCGGAGACCGCCTGTATTGATTAATATTTTCAGAAAGTTTTCTTAGTCCTTCGAACAAAATCGTAATTTAAGCTTAAAATAAACAACCACGTCATCCTTGAATTTCCTTCCCATTACATCATTCAAAGTTACTCTCGTATCTGCTGATTTGTAATCCGTGGATTTCAGAAACAGTCGTTAAATATGTATGGATTTAGAAACTATGGAACTCTTCCGCGGGAAACATGTCCATGTAAGAGCCAGGATACTTCAATTGATATAGCGACAGTCTACGACCTGGACGGTCAGGCCTCGATTCCTGACAGGGGCAAGAGATTTCTCTCTTCTCCGTATCGTCCAGATCGAATCTGGGGTCCACCCATCTTCTTATCCAATGTGTACAGAGGCGTGAAGCTGACAACCACCTTGATCTGTTGAAGGGGTCAAGAAGGTTTGAGCTATATCTCCACTCACCAGTGCGTCTCCATGGCAAACTGTTTGATTTTTTAGGCAAAGGAACAACTTTAATTTTAATATCTGACATTCAAGTTTCATATTACTATCTATATACTGTTCAGTAATTTGCTAATTTCATTAGGGAAGATAGTTGCTTAAACAGTTTCAGAGTATTTTACGGCTATAGATTTAAGTTTTAATATAGTGAATAGTTACAAAATTCCGCTTAACACAGAAACATTTCAGATATATTGCGGGAAAATGAGGAAATTGATCACGGTCGGTGGAGCGAAATAATTCCCTCGTACCCTCTGCTTCTTTAACAAAGTTCACATTAATTTAACTTCTGTAACTCATGAAGCGTTAATGCCTACTACAGTGCTTGGGGCAGAAACGGAGAAAAATTTTGAGAATGTGCATGACCACACAATTTGTGTTTTTGGAAATTTTTGAGTAGCTGAACGACTTGCTGCTAGAAGGACTTAGCTCCATATGGTTAGTTAGTCTGTATGATAATGTTATTCTTATTGTGGTCTTCTGAGTTGTGACACATCTCATACGATACGCCTTGTTATGCACAGCGTCCGAACCCAGAACTTCACAGTATGAATCTTCACCTCGTTTGGCCTGTAGGTCTAACATTGGTTTACAGGTCGAATGCTGTCGCAGTAGTTCTACTCGTTCTCCTAAGTACAGCAGTACTGTTCAACAGCACCGTTTTCAACTTTAGTTTACAGAAGTTCATGTAACTTTTCGTGTGGGGTCTCTAGAAGTTGGATGAAGTCATTTTGGGACTCTGGATTCGGTGTTCATCCCTTTGTATGTACGTGTGATGAGAGCTCTCCAGTCGGGGTGTGGCTCCAAACATGAAGTTTTCTTCGACCTCTTTACTGCTGTTCAGAAACTGGAATAACAGAAAAGAACTACGTAGAAAGTACTGTGACCCATCGCTTTTAAAGGATCTTGTGATAAGAGTGAACACAAAACAGAACGACCTTTTCAGCCATTCATCTATTCAATTGAAATAAGAGGTGGAAGCAGTAATTTATGTAAATAATTGTTACTAGTTAACTGTACTAAGAAATAGTCGTAAACTGTGTTCCTTTCACATTTGAAACTGGTGCAGGCATTCGATCAAATAATCCACAGAACGAATAGGCTTTGTTCTCATTCTTTCGATAAACAAACAAATTTAGTGTCTTTGCTAGGCTGTTTATTTCGCTGTATTTCAGATCTTTCGAATTACAACAAGAACTACTATTAACAAGAAGTTCTAGGAAGAACTGATCGCCTAATTTCGCTTAATATGATACGAACCATATAGAAAAAAAAACCTCCAAAGATTCTTCTATTGTTGTTGGGCTAACGATTTTACCTAGCCTTTGCGTAGCAACGACGGGAGGATAAATATAAAGACACACAGTCTGACTGGAGCTGTATGAAGTACGCTGTTGATATGGCCTCAGGCGCCATGATATATATTGTAACGTGTTTCGTTACTGTAGACGCCGTAGAGATGGTTAGTTGGTTTATTTAACAATCTACCAATAACGGCTACAATTAATTATCACAATATTACGGGTTTCCACTCTCTACAAACCCTACAACAAAGTCTCTTAACACGATCTTCACTTGTCTTCACGTACTAATAACGCGGGAGCTATACAAGTCTCCCTGAATTACACACTCCAGATATAACTGGTTATCACTGGTTATCGCACACGCGTCTGTAGCTCGTAACTTGCGAACTGAGAACTCGTTGGTAACGCACTGACTGGCT
>NW_019721770.1:53230-97160 GCF_002891405.2 Cryptotermes secundus | reverse complement strand
TTAATTAGAGTCAGTGAGCAGAGGAATATCCTACATGAAATAAGAAAACGGAAGGCTAATTGGATTGGTCATGTTTTACGCAGAAACTGCCTTCTAAAAGAAGCTATCGAAGGAAAGATAGATGGGCGGATAGAAGTGACAAGAAGACGAGGAAGAAGACGTAAGAAGATGCTGGATGACCTTGGGGACAGAAGAGGATACTGTCATGTGAAGGAGAAAGCTCTAGATCGCATTAAGTGGAGGAATTGTTTTGAAAGAGACTGTGGACCTGTCGTCTTGACAGATTACTGATGATGATGATGATATATATATATATATATATATATAAAGTTTCATAAATATAAGACTTGAGGTTTTCACGGCGGTGACTATGAAGAATGCCGTCTTCTGGGATGTGGCGCTGTGTAGATCCTCTGTGAACCGAGTCAGTCTGCAGCACCCGCTCAAGCGGGTTTCCTCGTTCGCTGATTTTTCTACTCTGAAGTTGGAGTTCATCCGAAACGTCAGTTCACACAGGATCTACACGGCGCCACATCCAAGAAGACCGCATTCTTCAAGTTTCATAAAGATTTGTTTAGGCATTCAAATGTTGATAAGGAAGATACACAGGCACATAGCTTGCTGATCGCATAAGCCTACTTCTATGTTTCATTCGAAATAAGGAATATAGTCTAATAATCGTTAGGTTATTTCTTTAGCGCCTAGTTCAGCCAGCAAAGAGACTAAGTTGGGGGCTAAATGATCAGAGAACTAGGGTTCAATTCCTGTTCGAGGCAGAGACCCTTCTCTTCGTCACCACCTTCAGACCGACTCTGGGATCCACAAAGCCTTCTATCCATTGGGTCCCGGAGGCTCACTCCCCGCGAATAGACCAGTCGGAGTATTAGAATGGCTGAAACTCTACCTCAATAAGAAAGCCAAGCCCCAAATTGGGCTGTAGTGCCAATCCTTTACCATCCATTAGGCTCATTTACAGTGGCGAAATTTTAAAATTAATTCGTATGTTATGTCGCCTCACAACAAACACATTAGAATATGAGTATGAGTATGAGGGGTTAGCCATAAAAACCTGCGGCCCTCGCACTGCGACCTTCAATGAGCTATTGTGCTTCCCCTCGGTTTAACCCCTTATTTATACCAACACTTCGAATGAAATGTAGAACTTTATTTATGGGGGCGTCGTAAAAGTCACTTGGTTCCATGAAGAATTGACCCAGGTGGCGATATCTTAGGTAAGCTATAGCCTCACAATCACATAGGGTGTGTGTGGCTGTTTCATCTTCTTGTAGGCACCTTTCACGAGTCTGTCAGTACTAGTTTGAATAGGTGCCTTGTTAGGTGGCAGTGTCCAGTAAGTAATCCTACCACCCATTTTAGTTGATCTCTGTTTAATGTTAACAGTTCCCTCGTTCTCTTCGCAGAGGGTCCTGATATAAATCCTTTTGCCTGTTTGAGTCCAGTTGTGGATTCCCAGTGTTTTTTGTGATTTCTGTTAGTCCAGTCCCTGATCGCTTTCTTGGCAACTCCACTTGAGATGCTACAAGCTGGTTCAGGTCCTGTGAACGGCTGTTCCGATCCTGTTCTTGCCAATTGATCTGCGGTTTCATTCCCAGCAATACCCTCATGGCCTGGCACCCATATCAGCTGAACTCTGTTATGTCTGGCCAGTTGTGTGAGGGATTGGTGGCAGTCCCAAACCAATTTTGAAGTGCTTTGGTGTGTACCAATTGCTTTGATTGCAGCTTGACAATCTGATAGAATATAGATATTCCTATTTTTGTAGTTTCTATCTAATTCTCAACTGCACATGCCTTAATGGCATACACTTCTGCCTGGAATACTGTTGTATACTGACCAAGGCCGAAACTGTGTTTCTGCCGTTCCATCATAATACACTCCGGCTCCAGTGCCTCTATTTGTCTTGGAACCATCTGTATACCAGATCAGCCCCCCTTTTCTATCTGGCCGAAACCCGTCTTCCCATTCACTCCTGTCAGGAAATCTGATCATGAAGGTTTTATCATAAACATGTTTCGGTATCATTTTATCAGATCCCATCTGTAGGATGGGTTCCTTTTTCGTGTCCTGATTCACGTATTCACGTCCAAAACCTTCAGATTTAGGTCTCATATTAGAATATACTTCGACTGTGTTCAGCCCCAAGCATTTTAATTAGGAGTAATTTTTAATTATCATAATTTGGAATGAAATTAACACTTATTAATTGAAATAAACAACATTCTGTTCATGAACAAATAAAGGAACGAGAGTTGTGTCCTTCCATCTGTCGGAGCCCATTATGATTCCGGTACAGATGATTGGGTTGTGGCCTGAATTGGTCTTATACAGTTCATAGTAAAATCTGAGTATATGCTCTTACACTATTATTATAATTTTTGTTAAGGTTGAGGCTCTATTTTACACTAAATACTAAACGTATTTTCAGATTTTAAGGTATAACTGACTGACTGGAACAGAGTCATTCTTGAGAATCTAATAGTCGTCCAGCTAGTTAACAAATTCACAGTCATTTATATAACACAATTATTCATTTGGGTGTCAAAGAAACCAGCTGTTGATTCCCAACCTAAGCCAGAGAAACCCAGCCCTCATACCTCCCCCCTTCCACGCCATACTTTATTAAAGATACTAATAAAAACATAATCCGTGGCCTGTAGTCCGCAAGCGCACTATACCTACCGAGCGACCGCCGCTTGTCGGCGAAGTTAGTGCCAACTTTTGCGGATAGTGTGTGTCACGTGGTCAAAGCAACGAATCCCTTAATCTCGGGTTTCTAGGCCGAAGCAGCTATTCCCCTGAAACAGCTTCCCAATTATCCTCACGGGGCTGAGTGGACCCCGTTTACAGGCCCACTACTTCTCAGAAAATCTGTTGGCGCCGGGAATCTAACCCGGGACATCTAGATCTGTAGCCAGGAACGCTGACCACTAGACCACAGAGGCAGTTAAAAAGGTACTTATACAATGTAATATTATTCTCTCATCTACGCTTATATCTTACAGCTAGAAGTTTGCATGCATTTCTTTTCTCTGTAATGAATACTCTCGTTTACTGTATCCCCTTTGATTTGATCATTCTAATAGTGTTACGTACATGGTACAAATTATGGCGCTTCTTCCAGGCTCCTGTCACTCCCCACTGCTAGGTTAAACCAGTTCCCTCAGCACCCTCTCCTGAAACACCTTCAATCCATATTCTTCCCTTAATGTGAGAGACCAAATCACACGCACCGTCCTAAATGAATTAAAAGGCAAAATAAAAAAGTAAGACTTTGTTAAGCGAATGATCCTTGGCAATGTAAACGAAGATTAAATTTACTGCATTCTTGTACGTGACACCATACAGTATGGTGGATTGTTACAGTCATTTTAGTCTCCGTGGTAGGAGAGTACTGAAGATGGGGCAGCAAGTTCCTCCAGGATGTATAGGCTACACGGCTGGGCACCCAAGAGCAGTCTCAGTGAGGGCCTCAGATCTCTCGTAAACAACGGATGAAAAGGTAACAGGCCATGGAGGCCCATATTGTTGTTAGACGTCGAGGCTCCGACTTTCACTAGACAATCGGCTCACAGATGGCGGTGAGGTTTTGATCCTTACGCGCCGGCCACCATTTACCCCCAGGAAGATTCCTGGTACTCATTTCTGTTAAAGGCTGAGAATACCTCATGACCATAGTGCAGCTGGAACGATTATGTCAATTGAAACAACAAATGAATTCATCGGGAATCGAAACCGCGACTTTCAGGCTTGTAGCATAGTGCGTCAACCAACTACGCTACCGCGTGCACCCCAAACAACGAAGTAAAGATATAAGATACAAACTCGGTATCAGAAATATAGTCATATATATACATATATAAATAGGAGAGTGGGAAGACCAAGGTTAAGATGGCAAGAATGTGTGTGGCAGGACATAAGAATTTTGGGTGTAAAGAACTGGAGGAATGTAGCATCGAATGGAGAAGAATGGCGAGCAATCCTGAGGAAGGCCAGGGCTCACAAAGGGCTGTCGTGCCAGTGATGATGATGATGATGATATATATATATGTGTGTGTGTGTGTGCGTGAGTTGGACGACGACCAACCAACAGAATACATCAAGACTGAGTTAAAACACAACTTCCCGTAGACAAACCCAACCGGTATTGGACATAGAAGGCAAGGTAGCAAATTGTAAACTCGGCTCTGAATCAGAGAATAGGCTAATGTACTCGTCTTTGACTACATAAGTGAAATAAATCTGTTGGAGTTACATGTGTTTGTTCTATTTTTATTCACGGCCGAGACACATTTTCTGTGCCGGTCTCAAACTCAGGCGTCCCTTTGGCTTAATTCTTCGTTTCATGTAAGGATGCGCTACCGACATTTCAACTACTGGTTCGCAAGTCAAGATAAAGTTGACCCTGTGTTTAATTAAGCACCACACCAAGAAGACGTTTGGAAGAGTAGAGATATTCATTCAGTTCATTCATTCATCTGTGGCTCTACAGCCCTTAGTTGGTTTTTGGCCGCTTTTTCAGGTCCTTAATCTTTTTACACACTCGCTAGGACTCCTTGGACGGGAGATCAGCTCGTCACAAAGCCACTACCTACACACAGGACAGCACAAACACAGAATAAACACACGCAAACATCCTTACCTCAAGTGGGGTTCGAACCCACAATGCCAGTGTTTGAGCGGGCGGCCTTAGATGGCGCCTCCACTGTAGTAGGCTAGTGGAGGAATAGCGCCACATATTCTTAACTTCGCACCATATGGAGAGGAATGGTCAGCTTCACGCCACCAGTTGCTTTACTCCCGGGGAAAATCCAGTTGTGCCTATTGGATAGGAGGATGGGTGGGCTTCAGACCCGGTCTGGATTTTATGGAGTGGGAGGAAATACAATTTTGCGCCATTGGGAAAAATACCAAAGTTTCTACACCGTCCAAGCTGTAGGCGTTGTCATACCGACTCAGGTAGCCCGGTCTCACAAGGTTCGAACGCTTAATTGCGAATTGTCAATTTCATTACTGTACGTCCATTAATGGAAGAAATACTTGCAATATCTTCGGTGCGTGTGTCTACCCATGATGGGATCAGGCGAGGACCGCAGAGAAGGGCAGGAATTTATGAGGAGAGAAAAACAAAAACTGGCGATGTTGTGTAGACAGGAGTACTTACACAATTCTAGTGTTTCTGAACATTATCCATTGTCCGGTCTTTTTATATAAAAACGTTTCGGAGATTGGATTCTGTCTCCGTCTTGAGGTAAAACCTACTCAGTTGGGCCCAATCGATACAGCTAATGCCTGTCTTCGGACAGCAGAACCAAAACAAAACAGGATATATAAACCGAACAAAGCTAAACTGTCAGCGGGAGCTAAGACAAACATTGCAAAACCTCACATACATGAGGCCTTGCACCTACGGTCAAGCATAATTTAACGGAGAAAGTCTATAGTTGGTTGAGACACTATGCTAAATGCCGGAAGGTCCCGATCAGGCGGTTTTTTCAATTTAGGTAATACTTCCAGTCGCACTATGGCCCTGGGGTCGACTCAGCCTCTAACAAAAATGAGTACCAGGAATCTTCCTCGGGGGCAAAGGGCTGCCGGCGCCTAAGGCTGACAAATTTACCTCTATCTGTGAACCGATTGTCTAGAAAATGTGGGAGCCTCGACGTCTTACAACCCTATGGACCTTCACGGCCTGTTACAGGGACAGCTTTACCTTTTACTTTTTACTATCAAAATATAAGCCAACCCTAAAGAGACAAATTCTACATAGTACCAACATAAAAGTACAAATTTCCTGTGCAATTTACGCTGGACGGAGTTGCTCCAATGAAGGGGGCCCAGATGGTAGAGGTGTTCAATAATAATTATATATAGTACTTATCAACACTGTGACCTGAATATACGTTATACTAATTGCTGTTCATAATATTGGTTCAAAAACATATATAATTTAAATTAATTGACAGCTCGTGTTTTGGTTACAGAGACTTCTTTCACCTGTTATGAATTCTTGGATATAATTTCGGTCGAGCAAGCACGAAATTTAGGAATCTGTTTGGACTAATCTGAGCGAGTTTGGCCTAACCTGTACGAGATTTTTGAATAGGTTTTGGTCAAACCGACGTTACTTCTAGGAACCGGTTTAACCGAACGGTGCGAACCGGTTCCTTCACACCCCTGATCATACGCTGCCCTCACTAAGTTTATTTACATGATCTGTCCATCTACATCCGAATGTAGCGATGACTTCAACAATTTTATCGATGTGTGTCAGTTTATTTATTTCCCCTAACCGTGTATAGTAGCTTCATAACTTGTACTCTTCTCCAAGTATAATTAGAATGATCAAGTCAAGGAGGAAGAGGTGGGGAGGGCATGTTGCACGAATGGGAGTACGAGGAATGCATAAAGGATATTGGTGGGAAAGCCAGAAGGAAAGAGACCACAGGGAAGACCAAGGCGTAGGTGGGTGGACACTATTAGAATGGATCTTAGAGAGATAGGATGGGATGTTATGGATTGGATAGATCTGGCTCATGATAGGGACCAGTGAAGGACTCTTGTGAACACGGTAATGAACCTTCGGGTTCCACAGAATGCTGGAAAATTCTTGAGTAGCTGCAGAATTGGCGGCTCCTCCAGAAGAGCTCAGCTCCATGCGTAAGTAAGTAAGTACGTAACCGTGTATAGTAGGCCAATCCAGATAAGCGCCTCAGCGTTTTTTCAAATATTAAGTACACAGAGCTCGACATTTGTTTTACTGGAATTAATGTGAATTATTACACGTATCAATATCCCTGCTTGAATCTTTTTCAATTATCTTCGGCCATGTGGACTTCCTAGACTTCCCACATAATTAAGTTCAATACTCCTTCTTGTTACATGCTTCTTTGTTACTTAGCAAAGACCTACTACTTACTGTTTCTATGTATTTACAGCCCAACACAGTGGCACCTCAGTCTAAGGGATATACTGTCTTCGCTCAGTCGAATACTGGGATTATAGTTTCGAATCTCACGCAAGGCATGGATGTCTATGTGCGTTTATTCTGTGTTTTTATTGTTGTGTGTCTAGGTAGCGGCCTTGCGATGGGCTGATCCCCCATCCTAGGAGTCCTACCGACTGTGTATAGGATCAAGAAAGAAAAGGGCTGTAGGGCCATAATAATAATAATAATAATAATAATAATAATAACAACAACAACAACAACAACAACACGCAGCTTAGATGACACTCTGGTGGATAAGGAACAGACCTATCGATGGTTGAAATTTGTAGCCATTAAAGGGGAAACAGAAAGCTTAATCGTAGCAGCTCAGGACCAAGCAATCAGTACAAACTATTTTAAGAGAAAAATATTGAAAGAAGAGATCGGAAGTAAATGTCGACTGTGTAAAGAATACGAAGAAACTATAGACCATTTAACATCAGGATGTCCCGTTTTGGCGAAGAACGAATATATAGTAAGGCATGATAAAGTTTGCATGCATTTACATTACTCAATATGTAAAGAATTTGGAATTGAAGTACCAGACAACTGGTACTCACACGTGCCTAAGTCAGTATGTGAACATGAGGATATAACCGTGTTATGGAACCAAGGCGTACAAACAGACAGAGAGGTTCTGGCAAACAGGCCAGACATAATAATTAAAAACAAGCAAAAGAAAACTTGCATACTTATAGATGTATCAGTACCATCGGATAAGAATGTAGTACAAAAAGAAGCAGAGAAGAAATTAAAATATAAAAATTTAAGCATCGAAATTCAGCGAATGTGGAACATGAAATGTTTTGTGATACCAGTAATTATTGGAGCCACGGGTACAGTCACGAGAGGGTTGAGAACATATTTGGAACTAATTCCTGGTAAGCACTCCATAGATTCACTGCAAAAAACAGCTATCCTGGGAACATCACACATACTACGGAAAGTGCTACAGTGCGAATCTTGAAGCCTGAGTGGTGAGGTGCATCACTGGTTCAAGAAAAGTAATCCCAGGAAATAAACCTGTGACAAGAGACGATGATGATGATGATAATAATAATAATGTATTTATAGCTACAAAATTTTATATTTTATAATATTGTAATTTTTGCAAGAATATGTTAATAATAGTGCATGTTCAAATTTTACTAACTTCGGAGTTGTAACTTTCTTGAACTTTACATGCAGAATTAGTGGCTAAATGTGATAGGTTCTCTATAGATCGTCGTAACGTCAAAATTTGGGGGTGAATTTGAAATTACATGGAGACGGCTGTGACCTCATCAAGGTACTGTCCAAGTATTTGATTGGAGTTACTGAAGAAAACTACTACAATTTCAGTTAGGATAGCCAATGTCCCGACCGAGATTCGAACCGAGCTGTCTCAGAATAGGAGTCTAGAGCAGTACCGCTACGTATACGGGTTTCATAGTGATTCATAGATAATGAATCGGAAAGAATATAGAAGGAAGCGTTTGTGGCCTAATTTGAAGTACTGTCCAAATGTTTTAGTAGGAAGGATTTGGAAGAACCAGGAAAAACCGGAGCCAGGATAACTGTTGTTCTGGCTGAGTTTCGAACGGATGACCTCCTTATTACAAGTCAGAAGCGTTATTGCTTGAACCAGTTTGCTCTGTAGCCGCTTCGGTTGTTTTACAAACATAACCTTCATATGAGACATCATGTTTTCACAAACGAAGCATCGTGGCGGCGTTGCAAGTATGTCTGCCAGGGAAAGAATGCTATTGGCAGGAAATAGGTTATGTTAAGTTTACTTCTTTGTTTGAATTGTTTGTATTTTTTGTCTTGAATAACCTGCACAGTTTGTGAATTATAAACCGAGCAATCAATCAAGCTTACGAATTGATTATTTTCTTATGGGAAACGTATAGGGTACACGAGGATAGGATTCCTAGCCTCCTAGTGTATGCAGTTGCGGCGGGAGAGAAGCCATTTTGTGTAGTGTCGTGCAGCTGCTTGAGCTGACTTGCCGAGTGCTGCTTATGTTTAGCACAAGTTTATTTTATTTACAGTTTTCGTATGTTTCAGACGGCTTAGATCTTCAGTGTGTTCGTAGAATTTTATAAGATTTTAGAATGTGTAGGTATGCCATAAGTATTCGTAAAATTAAATGCCTTTCTTGGGTTTCTGTTCATAGAAGGGATTTTTGACTGTACTTATTATTGTTTAGAAGTCTACAAACAGTGGGTCACGACTGTCATTCTTGGAAGGGCATCTTACACGTGGGTGGGGGAGAGATGTCCCAAACAGCACATGTTTACATTTTGCTCATACGATTTAATACAGTTTACGATATAATATGTTAATATATTTTATGTAATGTTACATAAATATTTATATGTCTATTTTTTATTTGTTTATGTCTCTCTCCTGATGATTGTTACAATTTTTGCGAGAAGTTGGACATGTCTCACATGTTTAAGCTACTTTCAGATGGTGTTTATTCAATATTCGGAATTAATGATTTTTATTTTATTTATTTTTTCTAAAAAAATAGCAGAACAGCACATGTTTACATTTTGCTCATACGATTTAATACAGTTTACGATATAATATGTTAATATATTTTATGTAATGTTACATAAATATTTATATGTCTATTTTTTATTTGTTTATGTCTCTCTCCTGATGATTGTTACAATTTTTGCGAGAAGTTGGACATGTCTCACATGTTTAAACTACTTTCAGATGGTGTTTATTCAATATTCGGAATTAATGTTTTTTATTTTATTTCTTTTTTCTAAAAAAATAGCAGAACATTTCGAAAAATGGATGTTTCCGTTTTCCCATGGGAGAGTGGGAGACTACTACCCTGCTGGGTCCATTGGAAAGATCTAACCTCAGTCACTAGACCCATCAACAGTTGAGGGAGTAAGAGATTCAGTGATTGAGGTTAGATCTTTCTAACGGAACCAACAGGGTAGGTGTCTCCTACCCCATCATCTGAGGACGGAAACAGATCCAGTTTCTGAAATGTTGTGTTTTCTTTAGAATACCGGTCTATATATAAACGCGATAATCCCAAGTGTTATATCTTCGTCAGAACCCTTTGAAATCTTCTTACCTCAGTAGTTTATTTAAACGTCTGTGTATCCGTAGTCCGTCAAAAATGCAAAAATTGTTTTTTCATTAGTGAAGCCAACACGACACGCTGCTAGACAGTACAACAATGCAAAGGGCATGTTACAGATTGCAGACGTAGCAAAACAACGGGCTAACAAACAGAAATACAAGCTGCAAAAACGAACCTTCTGGAATAATCACATATCTCCATACAAGTGGATGACGCCCCTTATGAGATGGAATATGATTTTACCAAAAAGAAATAATACAAAAATATTATAAAAAAGAAATAAATTTAATGGATTGTGATTAATTATTTATGCTATTTTTAAGCGGAATGCAATGCTCGGTTTTAGCGAACATCAGAACAGTGTAACGGTTTGGATGCAGTAAGATACCTGAAGATGGCCATCTATGGCCGAAACATGTTGTGTTAAGTGTTACATGGTGAATAAACATTTATTGTATTATTGACGGACTGTGAATACATAGACGTTTAATTAAAGCTTTGTAACAGGATGCCGAAATACAGAATCAGAAATGTATCCTTGGATATACTTACGGCTGACGGTGTTGCGCGTTATCCGTTCCGGGTGATTGTTCCTCATTTGCACGTGCCTCGAGCTGTTGGATCTGCACGTTTGGCAGGACAGCTGAAGAGTTCTCCTGTTGCCAGAGCTGCTCATCTATGAAAGAGGGAAGTCACGTTACACAAGCGACGTATTCTATTCATAGTACTTGCAAATTCTAATAGCCTATCCTGCAAGGTCTGTTATGATGGCCGTGCCATAGCTCAGGCGGTAAGTCGCCGGCTTCCCACCGCGGAGCCCCGGGTTCAAGCTCACGACATGTCATGTTGGATTTGTGGTGGAAAAAGTTTCACTGTGAACAGGTTTTCTTCGAGTACTTCGGTTTCCCCTGCCAATTCTCATTCCATCTACTGCTCCACACTCATTATCGTCCGGAGCCGGTGCAGTAGGCCAGTAATGGCCGACGTATCAAATGGACTCAGTCTCACCCCATCACAAGAAACTAAAAAAAGTCTGTTATCAGTACTGAAGAAAATGCGGTGTCCTTTCAGAGGATCTTTCTTTCAAGCAGAGAGATTAATTGACGCCGTATGTATTAACTTACTTATAATGGCAGAGTGTTTCTAAAACACAAAATGTTTTATGAGGTTCTAGTGACTTCAACGTGTGACTTACATGCTTGGATCTGAACAGGAAATGATCTGTTAAACTATTATAAGTTTCAATATTGTCTCTCCTTTTAAAGGCGTGAATGCAATTAAGCTCTTCAATTTGATATACTCGTATATGGCAAAGGACACTGGTTGGAACACAGAAAAGTTGAGAAAAGCCTGAAAGTTCTTTCATGGGTTATAATCTGAGCTCAATTCTTTGGGAATTGTTCATATGCCGGGTAAATCAGTGAGCAAATGGCAAGTGATAACTACTTATTTTTATCTTATTCGTCCATAAATATGAAATAAATAGTTGACTTGTGTTATTCACATTTTGCGTCAAAATACACGCATGTTCAGAAAAAACTTATAAATCATAACTGGAACAGAAGACCATATGTCATAAAACACTTGCGTTTATCTCTCTTAAGGGAACTCCATTATGTGCGATGTAACGCTGTTTAGTCCGTTGAAAGTCAAACGGCGTTTAGGAGGAACATATTACCTCCATCTTCAGGATCGAAGAATAAGCTAAGTAAGAAACCAACGTGAAAGCACGTGGAAAGCAGAACCTTTTAAGTCGATTTCTTGCTTATTCCATAATATGTTTAACACTTTATAACTTTTGATATGTGGTATATTTTATATATTTTATTTTTGTCGTATTTTGTATCTACTACTTTAATTGTAACACCAACTTGAGGTAATATAATAGTACGACAAGTTGCACTGGTGTGAATCCGTATCGGCAGTTCAGCAACTCTACGAATTTCTATATATAACTGCCTGATGATGTCTTATACGACCGAAACATGTAGCACGAATGGGGATCGAATTGTGAAACATTGAAACTGAGTGTGTTTGTTGTGTTGACGGTTAACCTAATTCCTATATATATGAGTTTCTGTGTGCCTGAATTGTAGAAGTCTGCAGCCAGTCCACTGAACCAGTCTTTAACCTTCTTCATCACTGCTTCATTGATACCTGAAGCGATTTTTTCCATCCTCCCTACATTCCGGACCTGGCTCCAAGCGATTTTCACTTGTTCACGCACTTGAAGTAGTTTTTGGGGCGCACGCGCATCCGTAGCGATAAAACAGTGAAGAAGACTGTTAGAGACTGGTTCAGTGGACTGGCGGCAGATTCCTACGATTCACACATTCAGAAACTCGTCACATGATACGTACGGCAAGTGCCTGAATCTTCACGCGGATTACGTAGAAAACTGATTTAAGGTCTGTAGTAATGATGTAAAATAGGGCCGCACCATAGCTCAAGCGGTTAGTCGCTGGCTTCCCACCGCGGCGGCCCTGGTTCGATCCCGAGTCTGGTTAAGTGGGATTTGTGGTGGACAAAGTGGCGCTGGGGCAGGTTTTCTCCGAGTACTTCGGTTTCCCCTGCCAATCTTCATTCCACCAATTGCTCCACAATCATCCTCACCTATCATCTGGGGCTGGTACAATAGGCGAGAAGTGGCCTCAGTACAAGGGACTTAGTCCCACCCCACTAGCAATAAAAAAAATGATATAAAAAACTTTTTCAAATTTTATTGATTAATCTTGTAATACCAAATGGTCTTTATTTTCTGGGAAACCTACGTGTGTGTGTGTGTGTGTGTATATATATATATATATATTGGTATTTGTCGCTTGATTACCAATCGGTGGCTTGTATGTCAAATTTTCTACTACAGAGGCGCCCTGATCTCGAATGACATCGCATTCATAACACTGATTTGACACATGTCAGTTGTATGTAGGCCTATGCGTACGCGTTTTTTCTGTCTTCATACCAGATTTCACATATACTCGTAGTTGCAGTAGTTTATTCATTATCGTCACCAAGCAGAAAACAATTACAAATTTCGCACTGTCGTCATGTTGTCTTTGTACTATTACATTAACTTAAAGAATTTGCATTTTCTCTTTCAAATGTAGGTACTTCACGGAAGTTTTGTAGGACTGAATTCTGTTTTTGCCTTTCTACAGGTTATACACGTATAACAGCAGCCTCACAAACATACAATAAGAAAGTCATAGTCTTTGTATTTCTTTTTACCACAACATGATTCGACCGCATGCAGTCGTCATCAGGTGAACATATGTAGAGTTACTTACTTATGGAGATGAGCCCTTCTTGAGGAGCTGCCAATTCTGCAGCTGCTCAAGAATTTCCCAGCATTTTATGGAACCTAAAGGTTCATTACCATGTTCCCAAGAGCCCTCCGCTGGTCCATATCCTGAGCCAGATCAATCCAATCCATGCGATATCATCTCTCTAAGATCCATCTTAATATTGTCCACCCACCTACGCCATGGTCTTCCCATTGGTTTCTTTCCTTCTGGCTTTCCCACCAATATCCTATATGCATTCCTCGTCTCCTCCATGTAGACTAATCTTTTAAAATGTGTAAAAGTAAAAGTATGAAAGTAAATAAGACATAAATGGAAATTCTTTAGATCCGGACCAGTTTTACATGAGTTGTATACAAAATAATATCGTATTTTTAAAGTTGTGAAGTTGTAAACGAATTTGTATTGTAAGAAAGCAAAGCTCACCTCAGAATATACGGTCTTCGGGGCCTCAGTCGAACCAGAGACTTCACGAATGCAGTTGAGCACTGTGAACCATTAAGCCTCTGTGCTCCAGCTTTATATATCATAGTTCCTGCAGATACGGGAAACAATGAAAAGTTTCGAAGCGATATTCGCATTTCTCTGTGTTCTGTGGAGGTGGGGACTCTGCTGACCAGGCACTTACTGTACCAAATGATGGTACTCCATTCTGCACTGATGACTTCCACTTTTGTGGATATAAAGAGTCAGACGTGGAAGATGGAATGTTTTAAGACTCCCCCAAACCTTCTGAACATTAACTGGATATCGCAGTCCCTTATAACAGCTCCTTTCTTCAGAGATCTTCCTCTCAAGCTCTAAGCAACGTCGTTGAGCCATTTTTCAGTTTGAAACGAAGGGCAGTGATTTTATTTTGATGTGGGGCATTTCAAAAGCCTATGAGGCCAAGGCTTAGATAAGAGGATAATACTAAAATAGAATGTTCTCATCCAGAATTCCCATTTGCCCAGATGGGGCTGCATTGTCGTATTTTTGCTATAGGTCCGAGTGCCCATTTTTCCTATAGCCTGCTCATATAACCGAAACATTTCTCATCCTGCATACTTAAACTTTGGAGACTGAGGTAGCACTTTCTTTCGGAACCTCACCCCCAGCTTAAGAAAACTACAAAAGATCACGACACAGTTAACCACAGTCTGAAGAGTCCTGTCGTATAAACCTCAAAACTTATATTGAAATGAGGATGTGGACTGGATTCCAGGCTGAGGTTAATTAGCGGGCTCTTGTGAACACGGTCATGAAACTGTGAGCTTCATACACGGCTGGAGCCCCGCTCCCTAGAATTAGTGACGTATGTTTATAATTTTCTTCAACATAAATTTACGCCTTCTGAAAGTTGTCAGAAGTAATTTCAAACGTTAGCGCAGCCTCGACGCCAGTAATTTGTAGCGAAAAAATTTCTAAGCGTTAAAATTGTATGCACCTAGCTACAGTGGTTTCTTGTCTATCATTGCCAAACCAGAAAGCATCTGCAGCTTTTACACAGTCTTCTTTTCGTTTATATTTTACGAAGAAAATCCTAACTAATCCTTGCTTGTTTTTAGATATATTGCACACCAACATTCAGGACTCTACTAATGGTGCCAGCATTACTCAGAGAACGAGATGGGAATTGCTGTAAGGCACCAGCAAACAGACTTCCCAAGCATGGGTATAGCATTTCAGTTCTCACGCTGTTTGTTAAAATGGGAGAGCTTTAGAGAGAAACATTTTATGGTATGATACCCACGCAGAGCCTTCTGTCTTTCCCTTAATTCATTCATATGCATTGTGCATTTATTTTATCAATTTGAATTCAGCGCATTCATGCAAATTTTCTCTTCATTGGGTTTTTTCTCTGTTCTTCTATATTTATTTCCTTCCTTCCTTTTTCCGTTTGCTGCATTTATTTCATTTTACGATTTCTGACGCGTTCAAAACGAAGGGGTGCAAGAATGCACTTATTAGTTTCATCATGTACGTCCGTCTGTCCACATATAACAAACCGAGAGATGCAAGTTTTATTTAAAATTGTAGACGCATTTCGGTTTTCGTTGCCATCCGACAAAAATATTGGACAATTTACAACTCTAAACGTAATTATTTGTTATTTCTTTATTCTTTTTTGCGTATATTTCAAACGTAACTTTCTAAACAATAATCGGAAAGAAAAATGTTTCAAACAGAAATACTATATAATAATAAAACATACATTTTATGACAAACATTTTTGCCGTATGAATGAGTTAATGTATGTATGTATAAGGAGTGGGCCTTCTCGGCCCTTGCACCGCGACCTGCAGCGATCTGTTGTGCTTCATTTTTTCCCGTAAGTTTTACGGATTTCAGAAGTCGGTCAGAGTAACCGCGCGATCTAAGGCATGTACTGTCTTCACTCGCTCGAACGCTGGGATCGTGGATTCGAATCCCACTTAAGGCATGGATGTTTGGTGCGTATATGCGTTAATTCTGTGTTTGTGTTGTCCTATGTTTAGGTAGAGGCCTTGGGACGAGCTGATCACTAGCCCAAAGATTCCCATCTTCTGTGAAAAATTAATGCATGAATGAATAAGGGGTCATGGCCCTGAATGAGCTGGAAGAGTGATTTAAAAAAAATGCGGGTTTCAGAATGGTTAAAGAAAAGGGAATAAACCGGCGAACGATTACCCTGCGAGTACATTTCGTAAATTGTCTTCTTTTCGCCTTACTTTCGCATATTAGGCTTTCGTTTTGTTCTCTTTCTCTTCCTTTCTTACCCGTGTTTCTCTTCTGTCTGCATTTCCTTTCCTGTGTGTTCTTTGTCCGAGCATTTACTTTATTTAAAATATGTGAATTAAAGATATAATGATTGCTATGAAATGAATTATCACACTGCCTACTGAAAATACAACGCAAAACATGGGAAATTAAATATGCATGGAACTTAACGACTCGTATAGCACAAATAAATCACTCAGAAACTTTCCGCTATGTATCATAAATATAGGAGGTTTATTCATAACAAAAATCTTGTATAAACTAAATTTCCTACAAAACCGATTCTATTAATCACACCCTCTGACAGAGGAATGCAGCAGGTTAACTCGTGTTCTTATGGAGATAAGAACCCCATGCCGCTTCGGTATCCTCTCAGTGCGTTTCTTAAAATAGCCAACTGGCACATTTAGACAGAATGTATTCACTTCAGAAACGTATTATCCAAACATATCTGGAAATAAGTGACGTTTAGCGAGTCTGATGTACCGTATGGTTCAGATGTCTTTGAACCATGTAGCTCTACAAGCAATAAAACCGAAAACTACAAAAACTGCTTCGGAAAATATTCTTCGAACATATAGCAAATAAGATCCCAGTCTATTTGGAATGCATCATCTTCTCTTTGGTCCATTTTTTAAGTTGAATAGGCTATTTACCGTAGGCCCTCTTGGGAAGAGAGTTACTATGCTAATTTTTATTCATCTTTTTTTTCCCTGATCCATTAGAGCGTTACTGTTAAGTTGGTGAGTGGAGATGTGATGAGTCTATACACATACATACCGTACATATATATGTGAGGATTTATGTGCATCTGTGTGCATATATATACGAGTATATACATGTTTGCTTAGGTAACAAGATAAAGTTGTTCCTGTGCTTAATTAAGTACCTTGCCATGAATAGGTATGAGGAAGTGGAGGTATAGATCCACCATTCTTAACCTCGCCACTAGATGGAAGTGAGATAAGCTGCACGCAACTTCCGCTTTACTCCCGGGGAAAGAGTTCTCGGTATCCATTGGATAGGAAGATGGGTGGACCTCAGAGCCGGCCTGGACGCTGTGGAGAAGAGAAATATTTCTTGTTCCAGCCTGGAATCGAGCCCGGACAGTCCAACCTGTAGCCAGTCCCTATGTGGACTGAGCTATTCCGGCTCCGTCTCTGAATAGGGGTGCCGAAAATAACAAACACTCCAGTTCCTTGTTACTGTACGTAAGCCTTAAACAAGAGAAAGCGTGAATAAAACTGCAGCGTTGTTTGGTTTGAGCGTTCTGTGTATAAGGTGATGTGGAAGTGGTCGTGGTCAATCTGATGTAGCAAGGAAGTCACCGAAACACCTCTCTAGACGGAAACTAGGTGCTTGCTAATGTAAGTTTCTCGGCAAAATAAACGACACGTAATATTTTGAACCAGGTTATTTACTCCCCGATATAACAGGCCCCCTTCTTCACATCCTGCGCTCTTATCGAAGGACACGCTCGAATAAAATTTTCTAATAGGATTCGTACGGGTCACGCGGTAGTGTAGTTGGTTGAGGCACTATTCTACAAGCCGGAAGGTCGCGGGATCGAATCCAGATGAGGTGGATATTTTCAATTGACCTAATCCTTCCAGCCGCACCATGGCCCTGGAGTCGACTCAACCTCTAACAGAAACGAGTACCAGGAATCTTCCTGGGTGTAAAGCGCGGCCGGCGCCTAAGGCTGACAACCTTACCGCCATCTATGAGCCGATTGTCTAGAAAATGTGGGAGCCTCAACATCTCACAACCCTATGGACCTCCACGGCCTGGTACAGGGATACCTTTACTTTATTTTCTTTTTTTATTTAATAGTATTCCTAACTTCACTCTGAAGTTGACGACTGCTATGCACGCTGAAAGGTCGGAAGATTTTAGGCCCCGAAGGCGTCGAAGTCGCGCAAATCGAATGTTAGAAATGTGCAACATTTTGCATTTAGCCTGATTGAAACTATCGACAGCTTAACGTGGTATAAGAAGGCTATAACTCGGGGTTTCATTAGTTACATCCTTGCTATAAATGTTTACTCTGTGTATGATTGGTTCTTCATGGATCTAGTCACAGATACGATTTTATTTCCGTCATAAACGAATATGTCTACTTTGTGATTGATGTGAAGGTCAGCTCCGTTATATTTTCGTCCAAACCCAACGTTCTGTTTGGCGTGTGAAATATACGGTCGTGATATCTACGTCATGTTTACCTAGGAGACTTTTAGACACGGTTATTTTTTAAAGCAGGTTTTCCTTGTATAACTACGTGGACGAGCCTGTTGTACATATTTGCAGTGGGCTTCGTTCATTTACTGCCTTATTCATGCTTTCACTCGATGCCCTCATCCTAGTGATTACCACTGTTCGAAAACCGCCCGCCCACACTCGAAGAGAGCTTGTTCTGCATCCTAATTGCGTCTGGAGAAGCCCTAGCTCTACCTATCACAATTGTATCCCACGAGGAAAGTCAAAGAATGAAGTGAATCATTGTTAAAACACAGCATATATAAACTGTTAGATCTGGTCTTTGGCAGATGTGAAAGCACATTCTTTTGCTTTCCTATTATTAACACATGCGTAATTTTAGAACCTGGAAATAGCTGCATGACTACCGTCATCACAAATGCCCCTTCCAAGTGACTGTATTGCAGTGTATCAAATAGCTCGGTTCTCTTTCAAGGATAAGAAATTAAAAAGAAGTCTAGGAACTAGAAATCGGGTAAGATGAGTGATTCTATTTATCTGTCCGTCTGTTTGTCTCTCCATCAGTCCACCTGTCTACCCATCCATTCATCCATCCACATACCTCCCTACCTACCTAACCTATCTATCTATCTATATGTATGTCTGTCTGTCTATCTATCTATCTATCTGTCTGTCTATCTATCTATCTATCTATCTATCTGTCTATCTGTCTGTCTATCTATTTATCTATCTGTCTATCTATCTGTCTGTCTGTCTGTCTGCATGTCTGTCTGTCTGAATGTCTGTCTATCTATCTATTTTTATTCCTGTTGCGCCCACTTGTAGTATAGGGTATCAGCGAAACATTTCGTTTCGCTTCAGTTTCTTAATCATCGACAGTCGGAAGGACTCCTTGGATGGGCGATCAGCCCGACTCAAGGCCGCTACATACACAGGGCAGCACAAACAGAATAAACGCAAACATCCATGACTTCAGTGGGATTCGAACCCACAATTCCAGCGTCCGAGAGAGCGAAAACAGTTCATGCCTTAGGCAACGCGGCCACTATGGTCGGCAGATGAGCGATTGATAGCACGTAATCCAGTATGTCTGCAGTAGGTGGTAGAAATAGTGGTTTTGGAATCAGCTTTTGTAAAATCTTTGTTTATCCTGTTGTTTACCTACAAAGCCCGGCATCTTTTCTAGTACATCCATAGGCTTGTGAGTGTAGATGTATTCTCATTCTCCTCCTTGAGGATACCGCCTTATCGCGAGGAGGGTTGCTTCCGAAATGAGCAGGAGAGCTATGCTGGCGGGAGCGTAAGCTCCTGGTAGAGCCACTCATGCCAGACAGGTCAAAGGTAGGGTCCTTCAGGTTGGGGGTGTTGGGGGAGTAGCTGACGCCCTCACCACAGAAAGGATTTACTGTTACTAAACCGTGGAGGAGACCCAAACCTACACACAGGGTTGTAGTGCCAGTGAAAAAGAAAAAGAAGAAGAATTTCCATTCACCTTATCCGATATAGCATGGAGAAAAGAAGAATTAAAGATGGCCAAAATATGTACGGTCTCAGCTTTTTCGGTCTACAGCTGAAATTAATTTTGTGTGACCGGGAATATAAAAGTTTGTGTGAGTCATATCCTACGACGCATTGTATGAAGAGTAAATAAAATAAATAAATTCAGGGCCAAAGTTAATATTGACGTGAGTGACGATGAAAGGCATAACCCAGTTTCTCTTAAAGTGGCTCGTTGTTTATATAAGGCGCTGAAAACAGAATTTAAGTGTGTTCTATATCGAAGTGGCAAGTGAAAGTGAAGGGGTATTTACGTGTGTAGAATGTCCTTGATTGCTAAAATATATTTTACATAATTCTATCAATATTACCGCTGCGTCGTACTATGTTTCTTTGAGGCTGTTTGGTTTTTTCTTAGGCCACTACAATATACACGCCTGTAGAGTCAGATAAAATGGGAAAGTGATTGTAAGTTGTGAAACACAACAGGTAAAAAGGGAGCAGTCACAGTCTATATCAAAATCTGATCCTCTAATTTTACATTTGGGAAGACTGAGGAGGACCACGAAAGAGGTTATGATGGCTGGTAACCCTGCTTAGATTCGAACCAGGACCTTCATAATATAATGGTACTGATCCAGTACTCCAGGCTCCTCGATGCTATTTGCTTGGAGTAACTGAAGAATAAAGTGATTGCAGCAAGGAGTACATAAAGAACCGTTAAAATTACTGGGATGTGTTAGTGTTGTGTGTTTCATGACGTGAGTAATGTGTGTAAACACGGATCAATGTGTTGGGTGGAGGAGAAGTTAACTCCAGATTCCATTGCGGTGTTAGTAAATATAATGTACAAGTTCATGAACTATTTATGGTCCTTATGATGTGATGTGTTACATGTTGCAACACAGCCTTCTCTGTTAAGTGAGCACGTGATATTTATAAATCTGCTATTATAAGTGGAACGTTGAAGTTGACACTCGTAACGAAAATTTTATTTTAGTTTTCGATTTTGTTATTATTAAATTATAAATTGTTATGGTGTGGTCTAGTGGCCAGAGTTCCTGACTACAGATCGAGAGGTCCCGTGTTTCGATTCCCTGTGCTACCAGATTTTCTGAGAAGTAGGGGGTCTGGAACGGGGTTCACTCAGCCTCGTGAGGATGACTGAGGAGCTATTTCAAGGAAATAGCGGCTCCAATATAGAAAACCAAGATTAACGGCCGTGGGGATTCGTTGCGCTGACCACGCGACACCTTTATCCACTAAAGATGGAACTAACTTCGCTGACAAGCGGCGGTCGCTCGGTCGGTATAGTTCGCTTGCGGACTACAGGCCACGGAGTTTGTTTTTGTTTATGGAAGCAAACAATCAAATAGAAAATAAAGTGTTTGTTCTTAAAGCTTTACTCCGTTCTACGCTTAAGTTTGACGGCATCGTGACTCAGTAAGAATCAGAACGTTTAATATTTTAGAAGATATCAAATTTTCGTGCAGGATGCACACCGTAATATTCAAATGCGTTCAATTTAAAACTTTTTTGTGTGTGTAACATACAGAGCGGCGCAGAAGTCAGTATATACACTTTTTTAAAATAAGTCATATTGTATTATATATTGTGATTTGTCTTTACATGGCAATGTCAATGATAAAATTGTCTACCTTAACTGTTTGAAATTGACTACCTTCTAAATTGATACACTGAAGAAGATGCTGTGGAATACTGAAGCAAATTATTTTGTAAGTTTGTAATCGCTGTAAGTTACTGAGAAACGTTCCAAGAGGGATGAATAGAGTATATTGGTAGGAACGCCAGAAAGGACCACTACGAAGATCAAGATGTATGTGGGTGGATAATATTAAAATGGATCTTAGATAGGAAGGGGTGATGTAGAATGTATAAGATAGGGACCAGTTGAGGGCTCTTGTGAGCACGGTAATGAGACTTCGGGTTCCGTAAAATGCTGGGAAGTTTTTGAGTAGCTGCACAACTGGTGACTTCTCAAGAAAAGCCCATCTCCATGAAGTTAATTAATTAGTTAAATTTGATCATCATTATGGAAGAAACCCCGGATTTACTGGAGAGTCATACAACTCGTGACTGAACTTCACAGATCAATGCACACACATACTAGTGTCCTCAGTCACGTTGTTTGGCAGCGGCTTCCAACGGCGGACATTCCCCTGCTTCTGGGCTCATGTTATCGCAGGGTGGCGACCATTTCACACCAAGCTCATACTCTCGCCATTGGCCTCAGTTGCTAGCTCCCGGGCTGGACTGATTTCCAACTGCCAACCTGCAGTTTCAGCTGTCAATTCTTTGCTGGCTTCCGGGTTGAACTAACTGCCTTCTAACTGTCGAACTAACTTACAACGCAAAATCGACTCCTTATGTAGCCTAGGCGCGGACAACATAGAAAACGCTGCTTACCACCGTTCTCCAATGTTGCGTGCGTACATTGCTTAGCGATGGCTCTGGTATTGTTGCCTAGGAATGGCTGTTTCTCTGATCCCTTATTCTGTCAGGCCGCATGTCACAATATATTGAACGTGTTAAAGAGGACTCTGCAAAGTGTGCATGTTTAGACCAAACAGAAATGAACGAGGGAGAACTTCAGTCTTCCACAAAGCACTGTTAGGATCTGAAAGGTTAATATAGGCCAGCGACCTTACAGTTCCGATGTAAGAAATTATTTACAGGCCTGGCTGAGGGCTTGATATTTCCATACTAGGTAGGAATTTCTCATGTTGAAGATTACTTTTCTACCCTGGTAGAAATTAGTTTTTAGGCACAAATCTTCCGGATGAACTGTTGATTCCGTCTTCATTTATTTTATCTTAAAGAAGGAAGCAGCGGATTCTTCCGAAAGTTTGGACCTGTTTCGTAAACTGCATGTTGTCACATTGCATAGACCCTTAAACTTAATATTCAAAGCCCTGAGAATCTTAAATCTCAATATAATTTTTACGCCTGACGTGATCTATGATCATATTCTAAGTCAATTTGGTAAGAACCAGAACAAGAATTGAATGTGCATATGTAACAAGACTTACTTACTCATGGAGCTGAGCTGTTCTTGAGGAGCCGCCAATTGTGCAGCTACTCAAGAATTTCCCAGCATTTTATGGAACCCGAAGGCTCATTACCGTGTTCACAAGAGCCTTCCATTGGTCCCTATCCCAAGCCAGATCAATCCAATCCATCCCATCCTATCTCTCTAAGATTCCTTTTAATATTGTCCACCTACCTACGCCTTTGTCTTCCTAGTGGTCTCTTTCCTTCTGGCTTTCTAACCAATATCATATATGCAAGACTTACATAGTAAAATTTAGAAATACGGCCAGTGAAATCTGTATCTGCTCTTTGTCTCTGTCTATAGTTCTCGCATTCTTTTGTTCACTTTTCCGGATTGGATACAGAAAGAGTGGAAAAATGAAAGCGAAGGAACCGAGCACATCAGGTATTTTGTTGATACATATACCGTCATGTTTTCTTTTGTAACGCTACACGTATGTTCGTTGCTGAACCTGTGTACCCCCCCCCCTCCCCAATTGTTTTCTCTGTCTACTCCCTGGCACTGCTGTTGCACAGAGAATATTACGGGGGAGCCGACAGCAGGAAGTAAATTTATACCACTGAAGGTGATACGTAGTTTCATGTTGAGAGAAATGATGCACGTGCCAGTTGTTACTGACATGCGATTCACGAATTTGCATTGTCTTGTTCACAAATAATGTTCTAAAATGTCATGAAGATTACTGAGATATTTAAAGGAAGCAGTGAGAAGAGATTTCTATTGAAATTAAATTTTTCCTGTGTGTCGCCAGGATTCATGTATGTAGTTTCGTACGCATATTAGTATCTAGGACTGTCCTCTTGATCTACTTACTCAAAACTCAACACTTCTTCTATGACATCCAAGAAACGTCATCTTTTTTTCTGAGCTGTATATCGAGACTGTCTGTGCTGCCATATTTAGGCGATTGTACTAATGAACTTCTGTTGCTTATATCGTTATTAATAGGGTGGTCTAATCTAGAAAGATACGGGCAGAGTACTTTGCACGTACCTGAAAGAAAAGAAGTGTACAAAATACGTTACTTGGAAACCTGAAGAACTAAACCACAAGGGAAATATGAGCATACATTGAAGGAAAACATTATAAGATTTTCCGGGAATAATTGATCGCATACTTTCCTTTTGTACTACACGGACCCCAAAGAAAACGAAAGATAAGGGGTCGTAGACTAAGAAACGGTCAATTGCCTAACAACAAGAAGAGGGACGTCCAAACATACAGACAGTAAGGCGATCTCGTAAGCTTCAAAAGCGTATAAAACGACGTGGGACAACCACACAGACAGCAAGCCTGAAACATTAAGGGTATACGTAGATACATGGTTATGAACAGATGGCTACACTGACAGGCAGAAAGGTGATCTCATAAGCCTAATCTTTTCTCAAAGTATTAAAATAGGCTAAAATGGATGTTAAGAAGAGGATTTGAACTAGCTTCATCTGGCTCAGAACAAAATCCAACGATGAGTTCTTCTGAACATAAAATCTTTGGATGTCGTTAGCGGTGGGTAAGTTCTTGACCAGCTCGGCAAGTACCTAGTCATCGCAAGAGTATAGCAGAATCGCCTCCTATTACGTCATATAGACGGCAGTTTTGATATAAAGAAGTGACCTCAAAAGCTTAATTGTACTGCCTGCCGAATTTTGTATACAGTAAAAGTTTTATTCAGTTTCAGGGCGAGGCGACATTTTGAACCTGAAACAGACTCAGAGGTCGAGCGATTCGTTGCATATAAACATTTTTTACGTGCAAGAAAATATAAACAAAATGTGGACATAGCTAATCGTCAATTTACGCAGAAACTCTTTCCTGAATTATATGACGCTGTTAAGTGAAACGACATTCCAACGCCAGGCGTCTAACTATAAGACGGTCTCGCTATGCCCTTCAAGAGTAGCTGCTGTCAGCGTCCAGTAGTATTTCTCGTTTCCTGTGACTGACAGCTCCTTCTTCTTCAGGTCACTCTTTTACTCCATTACAAAAACTGAAAGAAGGCCGCAGAGCAGAGACCTTGAGATTTCAATGACCATTCAGATACTCAAGAACTTCTCCGCCAATTGTAGGACTCGAAGTATCATTGCCGTGTTCATTAGCGCCCGCCAAGGGCACCTGTTCTGAGCCACATGAATCAAGTCCATACTCTCGTGTGCTGTTCTTCTACCGCATCGGCACACTATTTTTTTTTCCTTGGCACTACAGCCCCAGTGGGCCTAGGCCTACCTCCATGAACTTCTCCGTTCACTTCGGTTTTTCTAGGTCTTACACATTCGGTAGGACTCCTTGGGCGGGTGATCAGCTTGTCGCAAGGCCTCTACCTGTACACAAACACAGAAAAACGCACACACACAAACTAAACATAAATGCCCTTAGTGGGATTCGAACCCACGATCCCGGTTTCCAAGCGAGCGAAGACAGTACATGCCTTAGACCGCTCGGCTACCGTGACTGGCTCCGGCACACTATTTACTCGAAATCTCTATCATAAGCTGCAAGGGTTCAGCGTGTTAGTCCGTTCCGTTCTCGAAAATCAAGCTGTCTTCTTACCTTTCCTGGATCACGTCTTACTGTCATTTGTTCGGGAGCTATTTCTGATTGCATTCTTTGTATATGCTGCATCCAGTTCTTCCTTTCGTTTAGTTGTCTCCCCAGCTTCTTTCCTTGTCCTTGCTAAATGTCTCTGCTGCTCCCAGCCGTCTTTCATCCGCTCTTCTAAGACTCCATACTCTACTTCCATATATTTACTCCACATAAAAATATTGGTTCAAAATACAAAGAAAAGGAATACTTCAAAGTTATCACAGAGTGTCCTTTTACATTATGTTATCTAGTACGTGAAGCTTTACAGTTCCATCCAGTGATATGTAAGCAGCCGTTACTCAACAAGTGGACATATCAGTCTTCAAGTTGTGCCAATGGGTTAGGATCACTTTTAAGATTGTCTTCCCACTTACTCTTAGGGTTTTCAAGTGGTTTCTTCCATTCAGGTTTTCGGACCAAAATGTCGTATCAATTTCTTATCCATCCCATGCGTGTAACATGCCCCGCCCATCTCGTCGCCTTCTTTCTTCGCCCAAGTATAACTCACTCACTTTACAGTTTTGTTCCGTCATCTGTTATGTCTTACACTGTAACTAACTAAATGGAGCTGAGCCCTTCTTGAGAAGCCATCAGTCGTTCAGCTACTCATGACTGTTCAAAATTTTACGGAATCCGAAGGTTTATTACCGTGTTCTCAAGAGCTCCATACTGGACCCTATTCTGAGTCAGCTGAACCCAGTTCATACCACCCCAACCTATATCTCTAAGATCTATTTTAATATTATCCTGCCATCTACATTTAAGTCTTCCTAGTGGTCTCTTTCCTGATGACTTTTTACCAACACCCCATGTGCATTCCTCTTCTCTCCCTGCGTGCTTAATTTTTTTTCCTGTGGCGCTACAGCCCCAATTTTGGCCTAGGCCTACCTCCATGAAACTCTCCGTTTCACTTCGGTTTACTAGATCTTACACATTCGGTGGGACTCCTTGGGCGAGTGATCAGCTCGTCTCAAGGCCTCTACCTGTAGACAAACACAGAAAAACGCACACAAATATCCATGCCCTGAGTGGGATTCGAACCCACGATCCCGGCTTCCGAGCGAGCGAAGACAGTGCATGCCTTAGACCGCTCGGCTACCATGACCGCCCTGCGTGCTTCATACCCTGCCTATAACACTCTCCTTGAAGATCAAAGTAGTGTTTATTAGATAACTGGAGGGAGACGTATCAACTACTTTGCTTATACAGGGAGAATTTTTATTTTCTTGACCTCTTCCACAGTTCTGCGCTTCACGGCGACCGATGCACCGCCGGCTGTGAGGCGCGTAGGAATTCTTCTGATGAATAAGCATGTCGGACGACAGATAACATTCGGAATGCAGTAACTACATTTCACAGATCACAGGAGATGTTGAAAATGACGTCCTCTCTACACACAGATATTTTTCGCAATTAATTATATCGCAAAATCCCAGGTGCAACAATCCTTTTTGCACTTACGACTACAGCACACCAGACACCAAATTTCACTGGATGCAGCGGGACATCATAGGTTAGATGTGGATTCTGTGAACTCCAGTAGCGATTATTTTGCATATTTACCTATCCCTGCCAGTGAAATCACGCTCTATTAGAAAATAATGCTAATTGCGGATCGATCTCACTTTCGGCGGCAGACTACAGAAACCAGCTGCAAAAATGAACCCTGCTACCTGGATCGCGCGGCTGCAAGGTGTGCATGGATTACTGTTGTTTTATAAGGTCTAAGCTTCTGCAGTTGTGTTGCCGTCCTTGCACTAGATTTTGACACTCCAGTCTCCTGAGCTAGACATTTCAGTGATTTTCTAGGTGTATGCGGACCTGTCATCTGACAGATTACTGATGAATGAATGAATGAGTGCTCAAGTCTGGCCCCTACGTCATCTAACTTCTCCTCACTAAGCACTCAGCGCTTATGTGTTCGTGTTTTTATGTTTACGTGGTGTCTCCACCTTATCGTGGTGAGGGGGTTTGAGTATGCCAAGAACTCTGAGAGCTATACCAGCGGTAGCGTAGCTACTGGCAGGGCGTCCCTTGCTGGACAGGTCAAAGGGTAGGCATCAGACGAAGAGAGACACCAAAAACCAAAAACTGATGCCGGAAGCAGTGTCATCAGCAGCGACTTGAAGCACAGAGCAAATAATGCTCGAGATAGTTCAAGTTCGTATAGCAACAGGCGTGACCAGAGTGGTTTGAACGGCTGTTGTACTGCGATGTGGAAAGCAAATGGAAAAACTACCACATTATCACTTTTCCTGGATAGTCTCTTTCCAAAAACAGAGATACCATGTATGCGAGATGTTTTCTCTGAGACAAAACAAAACTGAGGGGCGGATAGAAGTGACCAGAAGACGAGGAAGAAGACGTAAGAAGATGCTGGATGACCTTGGGGATAGAAGAGGATATTTTTGTTTGAAGGAGAAAGCTTGAGATTGCATTAAGTCGACAAAGTGTTTTGGAAGAGACTGTGGACCTGTCGTCTTACAGATTACTGATGAATGAATATTAAGAGTCCCGTTGTTCTAAGTTTATTCACAAAATTGTGAATTGTTTTTCTACTGAGAACTTTTTCGTTACGAAATTAACGCTGTAATTTTCGCCGACATTTTCTAGCAGATTCGTATTTCATGTAGGTCTCATACCGAAATACACGTTGCTCTAAAGCATAACGTACCATGACATACCACGCTGCTCACTAACTGCAACTGAGAGCAAATAGCCAATGGAGTTGATAACTGCTGCCTATTGCTAACAAATCACAAACTCCCACGCATAAACTGCTCGCCGTGAAATATAATGCCTTCAAGCGGCCCACAAGTTAATTGCCTTCCTTATTCCAAATATTATCGACCATCAGACGTGCTGATTCATTGACAAAATTCGTATGCGCCTCGCGTCAAGCAGCGCACCGGTCGCCTTGAAACGCAGAGCCATGAACCTTCAACAAAATTGAAACCCTCTGTGTATAACGGAGGTTGAAATGTCTCAAAAACCTCACGGCAGATTATGGGGACAGTCCGGTTACCTGCTGTTCTGGCTGAGGGTTTTCGTGATCTTCCTCAGTCCATCCTGGTAAGCAGATATCATGGTCGCTTCCTTTGACATTCATTAAAATTCATCATTCACTACGTACCGTTCTACGTCATTCATGTGTTTACTTCAGAGAATGTTAAGTGGAGGAACCCTCGAATCAAAGAGAGCATCCAAATCGTGTTCAAGAGCGCGGTTCCTGTTTTGAGAAAACACATGGCGTGTCTGTTACGATTAATCATGTCAATGGATGTTTATTTCGAAAACCAAACCCATAAATCAACAAGCGAAAAGCAGAGTTCCGGTACGTTGAAGCAGGCGATACATTTGCTTACCACTGCGCTTTAAACAGTTACTGAACAACAATGCATCATGATATAATCAACAACGAAGTGTGCCGAGGAAAATACATGCAACCAAGCCGAAGGCAGCAATGAAGATAGAGAAAAATACATAATGAGGATAAATGATCACTGTATACCTTAACATAGAATTTATTTCTATACGGTATAGTCAGTTACCTTACAGAAATGATGTTTACTGTGATCACTTATCAGTTTTATAGTAACCATATACACCATTATAAAATATACAATGACGAACTTGATCTATGCACTTCGCTGAATGTTGCCGGAGAGATTAAGTAAAAAATGATGGACCAAACAGACTTGTCTAGGGGTGACGATCCAAAATTTGTATTCAGCAGTCTCTCGTTTCGAATCTCGGCCGGGGAAGTGGCTATACTGACTGAGAATTTCGTGGTTCCTCAGTCCTTCCGTGGAGTACCAAGGGAGTACCTCTGTTAGGCGACAACCGCTTCCTTCTAAATTCTTTCCAATTTGTCAGTGTCCCTGACATCCAAACTTGTGTATTCTTAATACTGGCAAAGCGGCCTCCGTAGGCTAGGGATAACGTTCCCACCTCATGAGTCAAGGTACGCGGGTGGAATTTTTAAGGGCGGAAAAATTCAGGGAACAAGTCCTCCGGGATGGAATTTAAGCAGTGGGTCCCGTATCGTAGATTTACGGCACGTAAAAGATCCGCATGTCTCTAGGAGACCTTTGAGCAAAAGTATGCAACAATTTCCCGCCCAAGTAGTTTCCAGTGCCTCTGGTAGTTGGAGGAAATATCAGGTACCGACGGCCGACCTCGTTGGCTGAACGGGGCTGATAGCACGCACCAGTATCGGTAGGGTATGGGGACAATAGCATTTAAATGGGGATGCACAATGGACCAATAACTGGTCTAAGTGCATGGGGAAACCCACCCCCTCTAATAATAATAATAATACTGGCAGAATCGCTAAATACCCAACTGAAAATGAGGTTGGAATTTCGTGGAAACATTATTATTCTATTTAAAACGGTAAAAAGGTAAAACTATCCCTACAACAGGCTGTCGAGTGCCATACGGTTGTAAGACGTTGAGGCTTCCACATTCTCTAGAAAACTGGCTCACAGATGGCGGTGAGGTTGTCAGCCTTACGGCCTCCCTTTACACCCAGGAAAATTCCTTGTACTCATTTCTTTTAGCGGCTGAGTCGACCCCAGGGTCATAGTGCGGCTGGAAGAAATAGGCTAATTGAAAAAAAAAATGACCTCATCAGAAATCGAACCCGTGACATTACGGCTTGTACCTTAACCAATTATGCTACAGATGTGCCCCATTCTATCATATCGTTCTACTCTTTTGCCTAATTCTCTTTCTTAAGTGTGTCTGCCTGTCTGTTTCGTAACTGTAAACGTTTGGGCCAGTTGACTTTTTCCTTTTTACGAAACTTGGTATGAGAGCTTTTGCCGTTTAAGAAACCACAGCGTCATATTTTTTTAATTTTCCACATCAGTTTTAAGAGTATGGCCGATTCTGAACACTTGAGGTGTGAGCCGCGCTTCAGGATTCTGACCTAATACACAGTGTAAGGGATCATAATAAATAGCCGATATTTGTTGAGATAATTTTCTGTCTAATGCAGTGAGAAAAGACTCCTTAGCTATCGATTGGTGGCAATAACTTACGAACCACTGGGGGTAAGAATGTCAGATCTAATAAAAAGATTGGTCGTTAACATACTCATACAATAAACATGAAGTAAATTGTTACAAAACATGGCGATGGTGCGAAACAAGAATAAATTAGAAAATATGGGCTTAGCGGATAGAAGGTGTCGCGTGATCAGCGCAACAAATCCCCATGGCCGTTAATTTCGCTTTTCCAGACCGGAGCCTCAATTTCCTTGAAATAGCTCCTCAGTTATCCTCACGAGGCTGAATGGACCCCGTTTCAGACCCACTACTTCTCACAAAAATCTGGTAGCGCCGGGAATCAAACCTAGGACCACTAGACTACAGAGGCGTTCGCCTGCTCGGGAAAGCGCCCTAAAATCGATAATTCTCATTGGTTGTCGTTCTTCTGTTCTAGAAACTTGCCCATATGGTTCACCATGTCTGCAAGCATTCTTACAGAAAAACGCAATTTTTGGACGGTCGACTGAAAGCTGTGAGACATCATAGGCTTACCTCATGCCCCGGTTCCGGTCAGTCACCCGGTCGTTGCCACCCAAATTTCTCAAACTTACATAGAACTTATAGTCAGCTTCTAGTGAAACTGGCACAACAATATACGTAATATCAGCGAAAATTAATTGAAATTTGTAGACTTTCTAAATATAAATTTTAATTTAGTCGACTGAAGAACTTTGTAATTAAACGAAGAATTATTTGCACCCACGTAATGTTTATATCCAAATCCATTCTATTTTACCCGAGATGAAATACGAGGTTCGATGGAGGCGCTGCCAGTAAGACGGACGTCACGTACACCACCACGATTTAATTTAATGTATTTTCGAATAACGCATAAAAATAGCGAAGTAAGAATTATGTTTTCATGCTGTCTATCAGGAATTCATGATATGAACAAGAACGGTGATATTCTTACATGGTTTTCCTCAGTCACTCCAGGAAAACATTGGGGTAGTACCACAGATTAAGCAAAGAGGACTTTTTTTAAAATCGTTATTTCCTGATCATTCTGCTATTCCGCATTATATGATATGAATTTCCGAGTGCGTCGTTAAGTAAACCAAATGAAAATAAACGGTCTTAATTAAATGACACAGATGGACCAACAAATAAATTAAACTAAAATTAAAACTATGTGCATTCCACGAAACCACAATAAGCAACAAATTCTTAATATAGGTCCGAAGAATAGCTAATAAATTGTCTGAAGATGTTTAAAAACCGGTAAATAAAAGTAATAGGGATAAGATGCTTCATGAAGTTACGAGGAATGTTTGACTTTTTTATTTCGAATATGTTATCCTTTTATTCCAAAAGAGCGAAGATAAAGCCTTACTTTTCCTGTTATTTCAGCCTGTATTTTCGTGAAATATGGCCTTTTACTTTTAGAGAATGGCTTGAATGAAATTATTTGAGTCCAAATATTTGGGTCTACTATAGTGTGTAGTGTGTCCTTATTGCTTGTGTAGTTTTTTGTGCTGTGTTATTTGTGTGTTGTGTCTTATTGCACTACACGTATTACTGCCATCAGGCAAATCTCCATTTGCAGTTTAAATAATAATAAACAAAGAAAACAAACTCAGTGGTTTCAGTCCGCAAGCGAACTACTCGTATACCGGCCGAGCGACCGCCGCTTATCGGGGAAGTTAGTGCCAACTTTAGCGGATAGAGGATGTCTCGTGGTCAGCGCAACGGATCCCCACGGCCATTAATTTCGGTTTTCTACACCGGAGCCGCTATTTCCTTCAAATAGTTCCTCAGTTGTCCTCACGAGCCTGAATGGACCCCGTTCCAAACCCACTACTTCTCAGAGAATTTGGTAGCGCCGGGAATCGAACTCGGGACCTCTGGGTCTGTAGCCAGTAACTCTGACCACTAGACCACAAAGGTGGTATTAATAATAATAATCATCATCATCATAATAATATTGGATTGCGTGAACAACTTACGATATGACGTAACGAATAACTTCACGATGTATAGTAGCTACGAGTACTCAGTATTGTTAGGAATGTGAAATGAAGGCTATTTTAGCTGGGCATATAATTCATCTGAAGAGGCAACTGATATATAATTTTGGCAGACCGCTTGTGAGACGATAAGGGAATATCATTGTGGTGGATAAAATGAGGGATTGTGCTGTGCTGTGGATCGGATGTTCTCATTGTCGTGTCCATCTGGGCTCTAGTAAGAGCCATCTCTACTCCCCAGTTTCTGATGCCAGAGAGTTAATTACACAAGTGGGGTGAGACTGAGTCCCTTGGTACTGTGGCCTCAGATAGTCTTACTGTGCCAGGTCCTCATGATGCATATGGAGCACAGGCATAGACATGCTGAAGACACTGCCTGAATGCCATTTAGCGTACCAGAAATCCCTCATGGGCGATACCGAGATTCAACCAGGGTGTATACCTCGATAAACTTGCAAAGCTTTAGCAAGGCCCGCCAGTGAGTTATGCGACAACTCTACATAACTAACTAAAAGAAGTCAGCTAGTCAAGAACTTCATCAGCTTTTCCGGAAAACGTGTTAACAGGAACCAAATATTATGGCGCTGAAGTCAAGGGTGCCGGTGTGTTAGCAGACGTGAATGAAAGAAGAAATTTATATATATTCTATTTTTTTTATTGCTAGTGGGGTGGGACTAAGTCCTTTGTACTGCGGCCACTTCTGGCCTATTGTACCAGCCCCAGATGATAGGTGGGGTGATGTGGAGCAATTGGAGGAATGAAGATTGGCAGGGGAAACCGAAGTACTCGGAGAAAACCTGCCCCAGCGCCACTCTGTCTATCACAAATCCCACTTGACCGAACCAGGGCCGCCGCGGTGGGAAGCCAGCGACTAACCGCTTGACCTATGGCGCGGGCATATATATATTCTAAGTCACATGAAGCCGGTCACAGTAGCCGAGCGGTCTAAGGCATGTACTGTCTTCGCTCGCTCGGAAGCCATGATCGTGGGTTCGAAACCCACTCAGGTCATGGATGTTTAATGTTTGTGTGTGTGTGTGTGTGTGCGTTTTTCTGTGTTTGTGTACAGATAGAAGCCTTGCGAAAAGCTGATCACCTGCCCAATGAGTCCTACCGAATGTGTAAAATCTAGAAAAACCGAAGTTAACGGAGAAGTTCATGGAGATAGGCCTAGGCCCACTGGGGCTGTAGTGCCAAGGAAAAAGAAGAGGTTGGTCTAGAAGCAAACACAGAGAAAACTAAGTATATGTTGCTGTCTCGTCACTAAAAAGCAGGGCAAAATCATGACATAAAGATAGGAAACAGATGTTTGGAAAATGTGGCACAGTTCAGATATTTGGGAACAACGATAACAGATCGAAACCTGATGCAGGAGGAAATTAAGAGGAGATTGAACTCAGGTAATGCTTGCTACCATTCAGTCCAGAACCTTTTGTCTTCTAGTCTGGTGTCCAAAAACATAAAAATTAACATATACAAGACTATGATTTTGCCTGTGGTTCTGCATGGGTGTGAAACTTGGTCTCCGACATTAAGGGAGGAACATAGACTGAGGATGTTGAGGAGAATATTTGGACCGAAGAGAGATGAAGTCACAGGAGGTTGGAGAAAACTGCATAATGAGGAGCTTCATAACTTGTACTCTTCTCCAAGTACAATTAGAATGATCAGGTCAAGGAGGATGAGATGGGCAGGTCATGTAGCACGAATGTGGGAGACGAGGAATGCGTGTAGGATGTTGGTGGGAAAGCCAGAAGGAAAGAGACCACTGTGAAGACCAAGGCTTAGGTGGGTGGACAATATTAAAATGGATCTTAGAGAGATAGAATGGGATGGTATTGAGTGGATTGATCTGGCTCAGGATAGGGACCAGTGGAGGGCTCTTGTGAACACGGTAATGAATCTTCGTGTTCCATAAAATGCTGGGAAATTCTTGAGTAGCTGCAAAATTGGCGGCTCCTCCAGAAGGGCTCAGCTCCATGATTAAGTAAGTATATTTCAATCTTTACGTTTTTAGATAGAATTTTTGTGCATAAGTATATTTATGCTATGTGCTCGAATTTGCATTGTTTTTTCCCTTTAATCACACTTAAGGCATGAGAGATTGAAGGTTCTAATGGCCTCAATTGAAAATTACTGTCTTCTGGTATGTGACGCCGCGCAGTGTGACAGTTACCACGTTTCGATGGAACTTACTGCCTCCATCTATAAGGTAGAACAGCATGCGAAGCGTTGAATACAGTACTCATATAGGAGGAGGGAGGACCAAGACTGGATCCGTAAGCGTAGGTCGTTACCAAGGTTTCGGTGGATCGTGTTGTCTCCATCTTCAGTGCAGAAGAGTAGGATGAACATGCAACAAGTATCGGGATCAGGGCCATTGGCGCAAACCATTACTAACGATTCGAGAAACTTGTTGCTACGTCTTCAGTGCTGCAGAATAGGCTGAACGTGGAAAAATTGTCTGAGCCTGAATATAGGGAAAGGGAGGACCAGTCCTAGGGCCCTGAGCGTAGGCCGCCCTGAGAACCCCAGTTCTCGCATAGCGATCCTGCATGGGGTGTCGTCCGCTGATTTCAGTGAACCAGAGCTACTCACTCTTCTAGTCCTAAGATTGAGGCAGGATGGTTCCGAAACATTTAGGGACATTGTGACGTCACACAGAGTCGTCCCCTGATAAAACAGTAAATAGTCTTCATTTTGGTAGCATCTGCTGGCTCTCGCTATGAAGATTCCTCAAATCTTATACTTAAGTTTCCTTGAATTGAGTTTAACGTTAAATTATAAATGAAGCCCATAGAGCCGCCAGAATGTCTGGATGCCTAATTGCACCATATGGCGGAATGAATATCTGAGAATGGAAAGCAACACGTAAGAATTTGCAAATCAGTTGTGAGACCAATTATTACATATTCTGTCTAAATAAGAGCGGGTACATCTAAAAAAAATAAAGTTCTTGGAAGAACTAATCGCTTACTTTCTTCAATACGACACGTATCGCATAGAAAACGACGCCTTCAACAATTCTTTGCCGCGGGAACGTACACGTATGTACCGAGTCGTTGCCTAGCAAAGAGAAGGGGGTGCACAGACTCACGAAATCTCCTTTGATAAGACACAAACCGTATAGAAAACAACAGCTCCAACAAAACTTCTATTGTTGCATTTTTTTTTTTGCCACTGAAATTAGTGTACTGAGCCGTTGCCTAGCAACGATGGGGATACATATACAGACATATTGACTGATGAGAGAGATTTATGAGGTACGTCACTGAGATGGGCTCAGATGTTATATATGTACGTACCAAGTTTCATAAATATTGGTTCAGGCATTCAAAGTTAAAAGGGGGGAGTATTCACAGAGACAGAGACAGCAAGTTGATCTCTTAAGCCTAATTTTATTTAACAATTATTATAAACCACGGATAATTTTTTAAGGAAGACAGTGGAAAAAAACAAGATTCTATAATGAAGAAAGTCGTCTTCTGGGTTTTNCATCCATCCATCCGTCCTTCCATCTGTCTGTCTGTCTGTTGCTCCGAGGGAATGCCGCGAAACGCTTTACTTCACTTCTTTAGAAAGTCAGTAGGACTCCTCAGACGGGGATCAGCCCGACCTAAGGCCGCTACCTGCACACAAACAGAACAAACGCAGACAAACATCCATGCCTCGAGTAGGATTTGAAACCACGATCCCAGCGTTTTAGCGAGCGAAGACATTTCATGCCTTAAACCGCACTGTCACTGCGATCGGCAACCAGGATATGAGCCATGAGGAATCCAGCCAATAGGAGAACGGAGAGAGGAATGGGGTAATCATATATCAAGAATGAAGGAGACAGAACTGCTAGTTCTGTGAGAGACAATTTACGGAAAGAAGTGTAGGAAGGCCCCAAGAAGCGCTGGTCAATCAGCCTAACAAAAAGAAAGAAAGAGAAAGAAGCAGCCTTATGGAGTCAGCTTCCGAACACGCTCCCCCAAATTCACTAACCGTGAAGACAGAAATTGCAGTACTTACCGAGACATTTGAATCTTCAGAATTCTATGCGGCTTACTCTGAACGCCAGTGTCTCGTACACAGAGCCTCAGCTCGTTACCAGCGCGGATGACTACATTATCGGATTAGCACGGTGCTTTATTGTGATTCTCCTGAGAGATCTGTAACCTGATGACGCTTTGCATTATCCTGTCTCCAGAGCAGACAGACCTTTTATTGAAACGGAATGTTGGTCCACATGCCATCGGCTGTAATTAAATATAATTGATTTATTACGATAGGAAATGGTCGTATTGTTTATTTGGGATTACTTCCCTCTAGGGGCTGTCATTCTACTGGGAGCTCACAATCACGACCGTGGCTGTGGAGTTCTACGTAATTTACTGGAAATATTTCCGATCCATATTGCTTCCTAATTATCGTCAACAGCATCATATGCTCTTGACCCTTCCGACCATAAGGATTGAAAGTATTGCAGTTTTATTGTCACGCAGCTTCGCGTTAGGGAGATCCCGGCTACGATTTATTTCTTTATTTATGGTTTACTTACCGACGCAGTAGTTAGCCCGGCATATGCAGGTTGTCTCGGGAGATAAGGTTAATATTGCCACAATTTAAGTGTGTGTGTGACTTCTACACGGGTTTTGGTTTGGATGATTGGATTTATTTACACCTTATACATTCAATTCGGGACTGCAGGGACTACAGCGTTATCACTGACCTACACACTTTACATATCATTATTAGTCGTATCCTGGCAACGGATTCATAGCAGTCTCATTAATTTATACCTTATACATTCAACTCGGGACTGCAGGGAATACAGTGCTATCACTGATACACACATGTCACTGTTAGTCGTATCCTGGCAACGGATTCATAGCAGTCTCATTGTAACTTCAAATAACATATGAAGTCTTCTTTTCGCAGCCTAATTCCTTTCTTGTCATTATTCTCAACCACCTTCTCTGCTGCAACTGCCAACTCCGAAACTCGACTCAAATCTATTCCACTTGCATGCTGGCGACTCGAAACTCAACTAACTCAAACGATCTTCTTTGTGTTTTTATAACCTCTCAGCTCGGACCACGCAGAGAATACAGCATCTCCATTGTCGAGAAGGCGTGTTTACAGCTTTGTTGAATAACAACAATCGTTGCTTGCATATTCGTTGCTGCTGGAATGTATTTACCTAGCAGTTGCCTAGCAATGTACGTCTCTTCTGATTTCACTATTCCGGCTTTCGGGCATCATGTCACAATATTCCGGGAGGTCATGGTATTGGTCATTCTAAACAGAAAATTGTACGAGTTTATGTACATTTGTCCTATTCCGAACGGTTTCCGAGACAGCTATTTAACTGTAAAAGGTACGCGATAGCGAGTTGGTTGAGGCACTGTGCTACAAGTCGGAAGGTCTTGGGCTCGAATCCCGATGAAGTGCATTTTTTCAAATGACCTAATCCTTCCAGCCGCACTGTGGCCCAGGGGTCGACTCAAACTCTAACAGAAATGAGTACCAGGAATCTTCCTGGGGGTAAAGTGCGTCTACATTTCATTTCTATAACTGACTATCCAATGACAAATAGCGAACAACAGTCTAATAGACATACTAGTGTTAAGCTTTAATTCCTGAAACTCATTTGAATATAATCTCTCAAACTCTGTCTATTACTATCACCAATACTTTGCGTCTCCATTATAGAGATTAGCTTTTTAATGTTACTTAAAAATGAAGAAAGCAGTCTTCTGGGATTTGGCACCGTGTATATGTGGTGTTAACCGACGTTTCGGAGGAACGTACCGCCTCCATCTTCAGGGTAGAAGAAAAATATAAGAAATCCGCAAGCGAAGAGACCGTGAGAACCGGTAAAAGCAGATACCAGTCTACCCTGAAGATGGAAGCGATACGTTCCTCCGAAACGTCGGTTAACACCACATATACACGGTGCCAAATCCGAGAAGACTGCTTTCTTCATTTTTAAGTAACATTAAAAAGCTTGGATAATGAAGTATTTTAGGGAAGCCTTCTTCATAGTCACCGCCGTGAAAGCCTCAAATCTTACTTACTTAAAAATAATCGCTGCCTCTACCCAGAATAATAAGAAATGCATTCATGAGTACAATCTATGGGATAAGCGCAGTTCTCTTAATGTTGTCACGTGTCCAGGGTTACGTGAACAGTAATAACGGTTTCTGGATTGGATGATTTGATTTATTTGCACTTATATGACGATTATACAATCAATTGTAACAGCTCACAATCAGTGACTCTCTAAGAATCGCTCCATTCCTTACCGAACCACTATGAGTGTCGTTTCTTCTGCCGCAACGGACTTGGTTCTGATTTACGAATCTGTTGCTTCTTCAAGTTCCGTTGTCCGCTGGTTAACACTCCACAGCTGAACACTGAACTCTCTTACGACTGAATCGTTCTGAGACTGAGTCTCATGTTACGACCGACGGTTAGTCGGCCAGTCAGTCTTGGAATAGAGCAACCATCTGGGACTTACGGCCAGATTTTTATTACTGTCAGACAGTTGCGGGATTTGTTAATGTGGGGTGCTCTCTCTGACGAGAGGACGCGTCTGTCGTTTACGATTGCTGTTGGCCCTCGCCAGCGCATTCATTCTCGAGTCCGAGTCCTGTGGGACTCGCGACCATATTTTACTCTCAGATTCGAGACCTACCTTTTCGTACGTCCTACGATTCGCTGGGCTACGGTGGGGGTATTCGAACCCGCCTCCACAGAGGATAGAATCGTTCTTCTCTGCACGGCTCCTTATATAAATTACCTGTAAACTTGGAAAATGTCTGTCGCATCTCTTTTGTCACGAAAACGCTCCTTGTACCGAATTCGTCTGTAGGGATCTACCTTCGTAGCAACGTATGTTAATTCCGCGACTATCCGTTGCCGCAGGAACTGCTTACCGAACCGTTGCCTAGCAATTGTCATATTCGTCACGACATTATATCTAGTGTTACAGATAGTTATGGAAAACTACCTCTCATTTCGACGTAAGGAAGGTTAATTGGTGAACATGCATTTCAACGTATTTTGTCTCCATTTATTTCAAACCTCGATCTTCTGGTGGCTACGAGGCGAGTGGCTGCTTTAATTCGGTGCTTTGTCCCCCCCCCTGGAAATGGACTTTTGGTCTGGGGAATTCACCGGGGAGTACATAAGACTGCCATTTCTATCCGTTCTCCCGTATGTCTGAGTGTGAGAATTTTTTTTTTTTTTTGTATCTTGAATTTCTGTGTTCTCTTATCTTTTCTCCTGGAAATGGAACAGGCGCTGAAACAGAGGCAGCCAGTGTTTCTATTTAATTAAGAGCAAAGTTATGACTCTACTGTAATGTGATGTCGACTCAGCTTCTTTCGCAATTCGAAACCGACACTACGGCACTCAATATGTGAACTGCACTGCGTTAATGTCTGAGCATTAGCATAAATCGGTGGGGGATCCGCTGACAAATGCAACATCAAAACAAATGGAAGAGGCCCACAAAAAATAGCATGAAGTTGCTCCATTGTTAAATTAAGCACCGCATCATGAACACGTTTGAGGGAGTAAAGATATAGTTCCACGCATACTTAACTTCGGAGGCTTCACGTCCCGGCCAATTTACCCCCATCTAAAGAGCCACTGTTACCCGTTGGATAAGAGGATGGGTGAGCCAGAGAACCTGTTTTTACCTGAACTTTCCTCCTACGTTTTAACTTATGGACTAAATGTATTGTGGCATGTAGACCCGTTGCTAGGTAAAGGCTACGCCAACAGACACGAAAGCAACAATTCCATGGCAACAGGAAAATACAACAAAAATGGGAAGCGGTGTTCTCTATGCGGTCTCTGCTGTAGCTTCGTGATGCAACAATAGAAGAAGTGTTAGGAGAGGTGTTTTCTATTTGGTCCATGCCGTTATTTCGGCAATTGGAAGCCAGTTAGTTCAGCTCGGGGGCTGCAGCCGAAAGATGCCAGCCAGCGAGGACAGGAGCCGTTGGACATGAAAGCCGAAGACGCTGCACTGTTGGAAGCCGCTATCAAGCAGCGCAGTGGTGGAGAACACCAGTCCGTGTGTAATTGTGATTTGTAAAGTGTAGTCAAGAGTTTAAGATTTCTATCAATCGATTAGCAATCCAAACCCCTTCTATAGTCACACTCATACACATGAGTATTTTATTTCGCCTTGTATGTCGCCACTGTAAAAAAAAAAGTAAAGCTATCCCTGTAATAGCTCACACTACATATCGTTGACTGTCCGGTTGATAGTAAACGATGAATTGAAAAGAATGGAGAAAGAAATTGTTGTGGTCTTCTTTAGTGTAGTATCCCGGAATTCGCCGGGAGGGACTTAGTAAAGCATTAAAACTACAGAAAATCTCAGTCATGATAGTCGATATCCCAGCTGAGATTCAAACCAAGTAGCTCCCGAATAGAAATGAGAATCTTAACATCCGAACTGACTTGCTCGATAATAATGTCAAGAAAAGACAGAAGAATATATATATATATATTAAGTTCATAGGCCTATAATCCTTTGTTCTCAGTTTCGTCAATACCTTTATCCGAAGAGATAAGTGCTTATTTTCATATTTTTATCCTTTACTTTCTAGATACTAGATTGTTATTTACACGTATAGCTAGGACTGCATACTCTTGCTTACAGCCGCGAAGGAACTTACAAGTTGACGTTCAAAAATTGTGAGATCTGGCATGATACATAAGCAACTTCATCATCGAAACCTTGAAGTTTTACATATGTTGTTCATGAGAAGGAATATAGCATTTTCTTTTAATTAAGAAATATTTATTCATTCATTCATTCATCAGTGGCTCTAAAGCCCTTTGTTGGATCCTGGCCTCCTCTTCAATTTCGTAATCTTTTTTACACACACGGTAGGACTCCTTGGACGAGTGTTCAGCCCGTCATAAGGCCACTACCTACAAAGAGGACAACACAAACACATAATTAACTCGCACACAGACATCCATGCCTTTGAGTGGAATTCGAATGCACGATCATAACGTTTGAGCGAGCGAAGACAATTCATCCCTTAAACCGCGCGGCCACTGTGAACATCCAATTAGGCAATAAAACACGATAAAATGAAAGTGAGTAATCATTTCATGAATCGGGTTTTATGGTGTTCAACATAATCTATAATTATCTTAATTATATCAAGGTATATCTTCGTTTTAAATCATTACAGTTGCATAATTGGGGACCCTTCGGAATTCAGCTTGCCAACTCAACTTACATTTAAGCTTGTGAGGATGTGGGATAAAGTAGAAAGAAAGGCTGAAGGGACAAATAATATTTAATCATTCTTTTATTTTTTCTCTCTTTCATATTTCCTTATTTTTTTTCTAAACATATTATTACTCCACTTTACCAAAAATTAAAAGAATTTTTTCGCCACTGTTTATTTTTTAATTTTTTCCTCCCTAAAACTTTAGACAAACACGATTGCAGGGTTTCAATGTTTCAAACCATATTTGATTAAGTTTATAAATTAATTTCATATCTCAGCTCACAAGAAGTTGTAGGTTGGAAGCGTTCGATCCTAGTACTGCATAAGAAGTACCGTACTTACGATGGACTAGGGATGTTTGCTGTATACCGTGGAAGCGTGCGGACATTGAGATTCTACCACTAAAACATTCTTACACTCTGCAGTGACGTAAATATGCTTGACGCAGTTTATTCTGAGTTTCGCACAGATGTATCACCTAGTCCTGTGGCTGACATGACGTGTGTATATCACAGTTTTAAAAGTTTTCCAGCTAGCAGAAACACACTGGCGCCACCCGAAGAGCCGCACCCCACGCATCATCCGCATTCGTGACCACAAAGATCCCTGAATCATTGAAACACACGTGTTTGTGCCTACCCATATAATTCAGCACTCTAAGTTAATTCCCCTTGATGGGTTGTCTGAGTAGGCAGGCTTCTTTCTTTCTTTCTCTCTCTCTCTATAGCCCTTTGGACCTTGGCCGATTTTTCAGTTTCTTAATCCAGTACACAGTCGGTTGGACTCCTCCGACGAGTGATCAGCCTATCGCAAGGCCGCTACCTATACAAAGAACAACGCAGATACAGAATAAACGCACACACAGACATTCATGCCTCGAGTGGGATTCGAACCCACGGTCCAAGTACTCGAGCAGGCGAAGACGGTTTATGTCTTATACCGCGCGTCCACTGTGATCGGCAAGTTTCTATCTTGGTGGGGCCTATCACCGGCTTAAGCATCTTTATCAATATAGATCTGTAGATACTGACCTCATGTCCCCGATCTGTAAAAATATTAAATCAAAATATAAATGTTCCCCTTCGCCGAATTGTCGCCCATATGAAGGATATTAGGCATAGCTCCATGAATAATTATTCAAGTCTCCAGATGAAATTGAATGCTCAACTTCACCCCATGGTAGCTTTACACTTCGCGGAAGGAGAAGGGGGGTCCACACTGGATAGGACGTTTGGAGAGTCCCAGATCCAATCTGGACTCAGCAGAAAAAAAATATATATATATTTTTGTCATTGCAGAAAATGTGATCTCGAATCCTCGACAGCCTGTGAACCTGGTCGCTGTAGCAATTGAGCTTCTCTGGACTCGGAGAAAAATTAAGGCCACATGCCATTAGTTTGAAAGGTTTTAGCTCAACGAAACAGAACAGAGCCGTAAGTGTCCCATTACTTAACATTACATAAAGCTTATTTTGTATATATTTTATATAACAACGTCATCAAATTGTATACTATATAGTGTCGTATGGTAGGATAATAATGAATTGGAAAGGTCATGGAGAGAATAGCCATGTCTTGATTGGAAGTATTACGATTGAGTTTGTCGCGTGCGACAGAGAAAAAACAAAGAAAACTTTAGAATACTAATTTTCCGGTCCTAAATCTGAATCTGGAACTTAACGAAGTACGAAGCTGGAGTGTTTGTAAATAATAAATTTATATTTATAGTATATATTTTTTATTGCTAGTGGGGTGGGACTAAGTCCCTTGTACTGCGGCCACTTCTTGCCTATTGTACCAGCCCCGGATGATAGGTGAGGGTGATTGTGGAGCAATTGGTGGAATGAAGATTGGCAGGGGAAACCGAAGTACTGGGAGAAAACTTGCCTCAGCGCCACTTTGTCCACCACAAATCCCACTTGATCAGACCCGGGATCACACCCAGGCCGCCGCGGTGGAAAGCCAGCGACTAACCGCTTGAGCTGTGGCGCGGCCCTATTTATAATATAAATGTACATAGGAAACATATAGTTGAGGCATGTTTTTTGTAGTGTTGCCATGGGTCGGTTTGAAAATTTTACCAGATAATTACTCATGACAGACTATTGTCTCCGAGTATTTCATCGTCAATACATCCTAGGGACG